>NC_091457.1:154201468-154501468 GCF_027789765.1 Dendropsophus ebraccatus | reverse complement strand
TGTTCACCAAATTATTTATTCTTTTAAATCAGCTGGTGCCAGAAAGTGCCAGAGATTTGTAATTTAATTTTATTAAAACATCTCAAGTATTCCAGTACTTATCAGCTTCTGTATGTCTTGCAAGAAGAGGTGTATTCTCTCCAGTCTGACACAGTGCTCTCTGCTGCCACCTCTGTCCATGACAGGAACTGTCCAGAGTAGTAGCAAATCCCCATAGAAAACCTCTCCTGCTCTGGACAGTTCCTGACATGGACAGAGGTGGCAGCAGAGAGCACTGTGTCAGACTGGAAAGATTACACCACTTTCTGCAGGACATACAGAAGCTGATAAGTGCTGGGAGATTTAAAATTTTATAATAGAAGTAAATTACGAATCTGCAAAACTTAATATAAGCCAGAGTTCCACTTTAATATGTGCAGATTTTACTTTTAAAGTTGTATGAAGGCGGGATAGTTGGAAGAAAGCAAAAGCTGTCCTAGTTCCTTATTCCCGAGATACAGACAGGACATATTTTCTAAGCTCCGGCACAATTTACTAGCGCCTTTCTCTTAAATCTTGGCGCAGTCCACAACATCTCTGCCGCCATGAGATATGCATTCAGCGTAAAATCTATTAGCTCCTATCACCGGTAGAAATACGGCGCTGGAATTCATTCTGTATCTGAAGTCTGGGAGATTTGGTGTTTTTCACCGGGTATCATTTTCCATCAGCCGTACGCACGCTACCGAATCAATTAATAAATGAGATGTTTCGCCGCGCTCCTTGTAAATACACTTCTTGCCTCAGTAAATTAACACAACATCGTTCTCCAAAATGAGATAATCACTCGTCTCCTGGGTGAGAGTTAACTCTTTCCGAGACTGAGCCGAAATTATATCCAGGGCTCATCCTATACGGCAACCAACATAAGATAGTCGCTGACTAAGGGGCTCGGTTTAACCCTAATAGGATGCCATATAATGAGGATAGGATTAGACAGCATGAAGAATTTCTTAAAACAAAGTTATATAACTATGTTATGTAACTTTTTTAAAGAAATTTTTATTTTTTTACATGTGACATGGCCTCTCTGCTGTCACCAATGGCTGTGTCGGTAACCGCAGGGCTGCTGAAGCTCTGGTTCCAGTACAGTTACCTATTACTAGTGCTGCTGGTGAATTTCCCCTTATAGCCACTGGTGGCAGCAGAGGGGCCATTTTAGCAGGACAGGAAACCTTCCCTGGTTAGCATCCAGTGGGTAGAATCATGTAGTAATGTAGTACTAAGGTTGAGCTGCAGTTTCCTATCATAAGATGCAGGTCTGTATGGAGATGTGACAGCCACAAAATACTGGCTGATTATCGCTCCGTGTAATAAACACACCGATCAGCCGATGACAACGATCATCGTCTGATCGTTGATATAGCTTTGGACCTATAATTGTCGGGCGCCGACCTCGCACCGCTACGCTGACGATTTCAGAACTGTATACATTACCTATCCAGGCTGCAGGGCTCTTCTTGAGCTCTGCTTCTCCCTGGGTCCCACGCACTCCAGCTTCAGAGCGGCCTGTCTGAGCTGACAGGCCGCTCAGCCGCGGCCAGTGAATGGCTGAGCGGCCTGTCAGCTAAGACAGGCCACTCTGAAGCTGCAGCGAGCCGGACTCGGGGAGAAGCGGACCGCAAGAGGAGCCCTGGACCATGGATAGGTTATGTACAGAGTTTAAGCAAGGGATGCAAGGACATCAGTAACGATGTCCATGCAGCCCTTGTTAAACAATTATCGGGCCATGGAATAGACCCAGTAAACGAGCGCCGATCTAGCAGATCGGCGCTCGTTTACAGTTATTCTCGGGCCCCCATCGGTCCGTGTAATAGGACCCTTAGAATAACAGGTTATCCCCTTGGTTAGGGCCTCTTTTCTTTGTGATCAATGAAACGATAGGTGTGATTTATCAGGTGCGATTTTTTTTTTTTCTTGGAAATTTTTGCACACCATTCCCCCGTTATGTAGAAATGATGCACATAATGCACAGGCACCTAATAATACATTTTGCACAAAGAAAACAAGATTGTGCACAGTGCATAACAAATAACAACTGTGCAAAAAAAGAAAAAAATGGAAAGATGATAAAATCCCACCTTGTATCGGCAAAGTAGGGAATTTTTAAAGTTTGTCGGATAATTGGTATACATTAAACAGACTATCACAGTGACAAAAGTGTAACCATACAACAACCAGTAACTTCTGGAGGCAGGATCTGCACTGGGACACTGCAGCAATGGGGGATGGGTCATCCAACAAGTCAGAAAGAGACTGCACTGAAAGGGGTTGTCCAGTGAAAATAAATTCTTTAAAATCAACTGGTGTCAGAAAGTTATATAGATTTGTAATTTACTTCAATTAAAAAATCTCCAGTCTTCCCATACTTATAAGCTGCTGGATGTCCTGCAGGAAGTGCTGTTTTATTTGCATTCAGAAACAGTGCTCTCTGCTGGCCGAGACAGGAACTCTCCTGAGCGGTAGCAAATCCCCATAGAAACATGTTAACTATACTGTTGGCACTAAAGTCAGTGCTTATAGACTTTCTCTTTTGTAATTTGTTCTTAAAAACCTAATAAAAACATTGAACCAGAAAACCTCTCCTGCTCAGGAGAGTTCCTGTCTCGGCCAGAGATGTCACTGTGTCTAATGGTAAATAAAACAACACTTCCTGCAGGACATACAGCTGCTTATAAGTATGGGAAGACTTGAGATTTTTAAATAGAAGTAAATTACAAATCTGTATAACTTTCTGACACCAGTTGATTTGAAAGGAAAAAATAAATAAATCGCTGGACAACCCCTTTAAGTCTCAGTCTCTGTCAGTTCTAACCTTCTTGAAAGATGGTGGCACTGGCCCAGCTGGCTCTCCTTCCTGCTCCTTGGTTCTCTAACAGCTTGTTCCCTGCTAGGTTAAACAGCCGCTTCTGTCTTGTTTGGCTCCCGGCCTCCTCTCAATAGGAGCCGCAATTTCTCTGATCACCTGACCCCTACCGCCCCAACCCCCCCACTCCCCGTTCTTGCTTGCGACTCCTGGAGATAGTCAACATACAAGAAACAAGATTCAGAGTATTTAGAAATGCGATCTATGAAATTAAAGTACAAACTTTACTTCTCCCGGCAGTTTTTATAGTAGTTCTCTAAAAACAAGCGGATACTGACCCCCGCGTCAGCCATAATAATGGTTTATGTATTTTACCTAATTGGATCTTACGCCGTTTTGCCGTATTTGCATAACCAGAAAGCGTCTTGATTTCATAGTAATAATCTGCGCTATTCATTGCTGACCTAAGAACGTTCTCATCCAGGCTCTTCTGCTTCGCGTTACACTTGACACGTGACCCGCTGCCTCTATTGACGTCATTCATCCATAGCTGGAACTTTTGATTAAGAACGCCTTATTGACAAGACTCTCAAAAAATTCACTGCGTATATATTATTAGTTTAACTGAGGCTTCATAGTTCTGTTCTTAAAGGTAAAATCTTAAATTTTTCATATCAGAAAGATATAGATTTGTTATTTGTTTCTATTTAAAAAATTTCAAGACTTCTAGTACTTATCAGCTGCTGCATGCCCTGCAGGAAGTGGTGTATTCTTTCCAGTCTGACACAGTGCTCTCTGCTGCCACCTCTGTCTGTGTCAGGAACTGTCCAGAGCAGTAGCAAATCGCCATAGAAAACCTCTCCTGCTCTGGACAGTTCCTGACATGGACACAGGTGGCAGCAGAGAGCACTGTGTCAGACTGGAAAGAATACACCACTTCCTGCAGAACATACAGTAGCTGATAAGTGCTGGAAGATTTGAGTTTGTTCAAATAGAAGTCATTTACATATCTGTATAACTTTCTGACACCAATTTATTTAAAAACATTTTCTTCTTCTCCAGGGTACCCCTTTAATGTCACATTCTGTATGTTAAAGGGGGACTCCAGCAAAAAAAAATCTTTCAAATCACCTGGTGCCAGAGATCTGTAATTTACTTCTATTAAAAATTATCAAGTCTTCCAGTACTTGTCAACTGCTGTATGTCCTGCAGGAAGTGATATATTTTTTTCCAGTCTGGAGAGCAGGAGAGGTTTTCTATGGGGATTTGTTCCTGACATGGACAGAGGTGGCAGCAGAGAGCACTGTGTCAGACTGGAAAGAATACACCACTTCCTGCAGGACATACAGCAGCTCATAAGTATGGGAAGACTTGAGATTTTTCAATAAAAACTATTCACAAATCTCCAACACCTGTTGATTTGAAAGTTTTTTTGTCACTAGAGTACCCCTTTAAATCCTTATCTTATGTGCAGAGCTCTGGAATCAGGAGTGTTATGATAATACTATTATTTTTTGTAGTATATAGTCCCGATTCCGCTTAGACCTGCACCGATATCATCCATGTGTACAGGCGGCTCTAGCATCCAGGGGCCTAAATTATCTTTCCGCGTGACAAGTTGTAAAGGCTGAGTGAGCGTGGCATATGGGGTGGCCTTCATCACCTTCCCAAACATTTTATTATCCCCCTCAGTAGAAGTGTACTTACAAATCTAATTTAAATGTTAATGAAGTTGACTGTAATATAAAAGGTCAAAAGCATACAAGAGGATACAGAGCCGTCCACTATGGCCGTAATGGGAGATTTTTTGGTTATTTGTTTAGCTTCTGCAGAGGAGCTCTGCTTCAGATGGAAGAGAACGGTCTCTCCCCTAGGTTAGGGCCACATGGCCACTTTGACTTCGACAGGCGACAGCATGACTGCCATGTGACAGTCACAGGTTACCAGTCATGTAGTCGTAGCCCAAAGTCTCCGTCCCATAGACTCTATACTATGGTCAGGCGGATTCCGCTGTCCGCCAAAAGGATTGATGACGGAATCCGTCCGAGTATAGAATGGTGCCTATGTGATGGAGGGGGTGGTGGCGCTGGCGTTGATCATAAACTGTAGACATACCAGAACAGAGATTTGTAAGTAGAAGAGCTGTAAACAGTAGATTGGAGTTTGTTCTGCAGGTTCAGAGTAATAGAGAGGAGTTTGTACTGAGAGTCCCAACCCAGGGTGGAAGTGTGTTCTGCCAGAACTTTAGAAGAAGAAGTAGAATACTGAAAACTTGAAAATAGAAGACTACTTGTGCCCCTGTTTCGACCTTTGTTGTCGTTGTACCACCTGTTGCCCTACAGTGTTGGGTGACCCGTCCTATCAGGGTGACACAAGCCCCAGGCCTTGTTACCTGAGTGAGCAGAGTGGCCAAGTTAACATGGTTACACCCGCGCTCCGAGATAGAGTACGTAGGCTTGTAGCAACTTTGCTCTATCCGGATCAGTTCCTCTTGCTATCAGGATACTGTCCTGCTCTTTTAGAAATGTTCACGGCGTGGGTTGGGGTGATCTCTCACTAGTACCCTCCTTTAGTGGTTTAACACTGCATAGTGAGTAGAAGTGCTGCTTTTAAGAAACTGGTGTCTGCGTCTCCCATGTGTATCCGTCCACTAAAACACTCCAGACTAGACTACACTGGATACTGACTAGGTGGGGACTGGGCAAAGCTAGGGCCCAGCTGGACTACAGCAGGGACAGTCTTATCTTGTGTTCTCTCTCCACCATGACGCTGTGACTGTAGTCTAAAATCTGCAGATGACCGACAAGTGTAGTGTCTTACAGGGGACACTGGCTACAGGAAGGGGGGAGGCAGCCTGCTATAAGAGTGTCTATGCACAGAGGTAGATGCTTTACTACACAAGCTGCTATGCATTTTTTATCAGGAGCCATGTAAAGGGCCTTTAAAGGGGCACCACTCTTGTCTCCAGTTTGGGTGCAGGTTTTCCATCTCAGATCTATTGAAGGGAATGGAGCTTTACAGGGATTAACCAGCAACATTTTTTTCTTTCAAATCAACTGGTTTCCAAAAGCTATACAGATTTGTAAATTACTTCTATTTAAAAATCTCCAGTCTTCCAGTACTTATCAGCTGCTGTATATCCTGCAGGAAGTGGTGTATTCTTTCCAGTCTGACACAGTGCTCTCTGCTGCCACCTCTGTCCATTTCAGGAACTGTCCAGAGCAGGAGAGGTTTTCTATGGGGATTTGCTACATTTAGGACACTTATCAGTGTGTGATGACTTGTGAAAACTTTTTTGAAAACTTTTTTATTGAGTAAAAAGAAAAACTTGTTCCTTGCTGATGTGGCTGTGTATTCTCCTGTGTAATGAGAAGCTGCTATCTGGGAGACTTTTTCAGTATTTAGTTAAGCAGTCCTATGCTGCAGTGTACAGTGTCCCCGTGTTCTGTATACCCCCCTGGCATCTGTAGTGATGGGCTGCCGGGCAGTCACCATTGCTGCCGCCAGCCACAGCTCCGCTCCCTCACTACTTTGTGTTCTTAATATATGGAATAAAGATTGAAGATTTTCCGCCTTGTGCCAGAAAGGGTTTTGTGTTTATTAATATTTATTGTGTCATTTTGAGACTTGCTGAAACCGATCTTTACATATTTTATAGGATCTCAGGACAATATTTGAAATTCTATACGACTGGTTTTTGCATTTTGATTTATTCTTACTTTTTATTTTAGAAACTTTAAGCGTACATTCACTCTTACCGGATCCGCAGCAGATTTGATTTAAATAACTGAACACAGCATCAAATCTGCACCATCAAATCTGCTGCGGATCCTGTAGGTGTGAACGCACGCTAAGGCAGCATTTGAAAATGTCATTTAATGGAATCAGCCTACACGGGTAAGGCATTGACTCCACTAGACTTCTAAAAGAACCCCCTTGTATCTGGCACTACGATGTTTTCAACATGCCTTAAAGGGGTATTCCGCTCAAACATAACTTTTGATATGTTGCTGCCCATTGGGAGACTAAGAATTCCTTCCATACTTGTTATTATCTATTCAGTCTCCTTCCCCCAGTTCCCAGCTGCTGCTTTCTGCTGAAGACACAAAATCTGAGATATAATGTGTGAGCCTTTCTCTCTGTCTCCCCCTCCTCCTTCCCCTTTCCTTCTGAGACGGTTGATATAAACAAGTCTCTAGCAGACTGTATCTGCAACATTGTAGCTTCTTTGTAATGGTGGAAGGAATAATCTGAGGTCAAATTACTAATGAAATCGCTGTGATTAACCCTCCCAGCATTACAAGTAAGTTACAATGTTGCAGATACAGCCTGCCAGGGACTTGTTTACATCAGCTGTCTCACAAGGGATGGGGGAGGAGGGGAAGACAGAGAGAACAGATCACACACAGATTTTTGTGTCTTCAGCAGAAAGCAGCAGCTCAGAACTGGGGGAAGAAGAATGAATAAATAATAACAGGTATGGAAGGAATTGTTAGTCTCGCCATGGGCAGCAACATATCAAAAGTTATGTTTGAGTGGAATACGCCTTTAACCCTCCCAGCATTACAAAAATAGCTATAAAGTTGCAGATACAGCTTGCCAGAGACTTGTTTACATCAGCTGTCTCAGAAGGGAAAGGGGAGGATGGAAAAAGTGCCAGATATTTGTGATTTACCTCTATTAAAAATCTCAAGTCTTCCAGTACTTATCAGCTGCTGTATGTCCTGCAGGAAGTCATACATTCTTTCCAGTCTGACACAGTGCTCTCTGCTGCCACCTCTGTCCATGTCAGGAACTGTCCAAAGCAGCAGCAAATCCCCATAGAAAACCTCTCTTGCTCTCCAGCCTGGAAAGAACACACCACTTCCCGCAGGATATACAGCAGCTGATAAGTACTGGAAGACAAGATTTTTTAATAGAAGTAAAATACAAATCTCTGGCATTTTCTGGTACCAGTTGATTTGAAAGATAAAAAAATTTTGGTGAACAACCCCTCTAAGTTATTTGGCTTTGGCTGTCTAAGCATGATGGGAGTTGTAGTTTTGCAACAGCTGCAGGGCCGAAGGGTTCCGCTCCACTGATTTAATTTTTAGTATATGCCCATTCATCCATGTAATATTAATCCATGGACGACAGCAAATAATATTCCATTCTGTCATTCCTCTATATGTCCTGACAAATAGATGACCTGTCCGCCAATATTCACTCATGTATAGACATGGAGAACACATTATTGGGGTGTACCAAACCCAGTCTTGTTACGTAAGGCGTTGGTTGTTCTTACGATAGTAATAAATCAGTGTGCTTCAAGGGATTGGAAACTCACTGCCCTTCTGTCTCATGCTGCATACTAAAGAACACAATGTAAAACCTTGTGCACCAGCACCCTCTAGTGACAGCAAGTGGTATTACAAGTCCAGATGTTACTGCAGCCCAGTCCGCGGCCTCAGGTTACCAATAGTGATGTCAGTACAAGTAAAACATTCTTGATTTGATTGTCACAATTTATTACCAGATGTGATTTCTTTTATAGCTTTGTTACAACATGCATGGCTGTTATTAACCTTCATATCAAAGGCAGATCCTGTGCGGTGTGAGGTGCGGCCGCCATGCATGGGACTTGTTCCTCCAGCACATCCCACAGATGATGGATGGGATTGAGATCTGGGAAATCTGGAGGACGAGTCGCCATCTTGGTCTCTTTGTCCTGTACAATGTCTGCAGTGCGGCCCCCGGGGCATTATCCATTACATACATTAGGGGGTCCCACTGCCATGAAGGGGGGGACTTGGTGTATACAATGGTTAGGTAGGTAGGCTGGATATTAAAAAAAACTGCAAAAGTGGCAGAAAGTTATATAGATTTTTACCTGTATTTAAAAAAATCTTAAGTCTTTCAGTAATTATCAGCTGCTGTATGTCCTGCTGGAAGTGGTGTATTCTTTCCAGTCTGACACAGTGCTCTCTGCTGCTACCTCTGTCCATGTCAGGAACTGTCTAGAGCAGGAGAGGTTTTCTATAGGGATTTGCTGCTGCTCTGGACAGAGGTGGCAACAGAGAGCACTGTGTCAGACTGGAAAGAATGCACCACATCCCGCAGGACATACAGCAGCTGATAAGTACTGGAAGACTAGAGATTTTTAAATAGAAATCATTTACAAATCTATATAACACTATTACAACAGTTGATTTAGAAAAGAATATGTTTTTTTATCAGAACACTCCTTTAAAAAAAAAAAAGAAGAAAAAACATCAAAGATTCTTCTGCTTCGGTCATCATCTGCAATCATTAGACTGTCTATATTTAGGAGACCACTAATCAATGAGAACAGCAGGAGACAGACTGGACAAGACATAGACAATGCATGTCAGTGAACATGGTTATATTTAGGGCCAGTTCACACAGAGTAAAACTGGCGGGGTTCACGCGCCTCCTCTCTACACGTGAAAAAATTGATATGTCAGTTCTTCTGAGCGGAGAGGCGCAGAGAGCAGAGGCGCACAAGCCCTACCATAGACTGCCTGTATGACACGGAGGCTGGCGGGATTCTGCCAGTTTTACTCAGTGTGAACTGGCCCGTACTCTAAAAGCAGTGGTTTAACTTGTGTGTGTGTGTGTGTGTATATATATATACATATATATATATATATATATATAATGCAGATGTATAAAGACATAGTATAAACTGTATATAAATATTTTGAGGGTAGAAAAAAAAAATCTCTCACCTCCGTATTATGCTGGGCACAGGACAGTCCACTCATTTCCAACATGCCTGATGGGTTTCAGCTCTGAAGGCTATACAAGATATATATATATATATATATATATATATATATATATATATCATTGTAAGGAATGCACCATCCTCTACCACATGGTACCGGTCCATAAAGTTGATTTTCCGTGAACCTGACTCTTTCCTTGCCGATCGCTCGTCCTCTGCTCCGGTACATGTAATTCAATGATCAGCGGCTGTGAAGAGTCAGATAATTGTCTATCTCCTCCCGTCTCTCTTCTTCTGATAGTTCTGCATTTAGAGAGGCAGCCATGCAGTCAGCCAAAAACGCTTTGTATGGAATGTAACAATTTAGACGTCTTATTACCTTGTATGTGACTATTCAGGCCGGTAGGGATGGAGAGAAGGCGTCCATGAGGCTACGGCACCGACATAGACCAGCAAGGTACAGCATACATCAGGGCTGGGGTGGACAGCCTTTTAGGCCACATTATCACATTGTACTGCTTGAAATGGGTATAATAAAATATAAAACGGCCAACAATGAAGAGCCTTAGTGCCCACATAGAAGAAAAATCCACATTGTATCCTATAGCTCTAAAAGTCATAGAGCGGTCCCCAATAATACAACACAAAACTAATCCTCCCATAGGTCCTTACCATAGCATCACCTCTCAAGACTTAATAAAAAATGCTGCTCTTCTTCACATACATGCATGCAATAGGTGGCGCTAGAGAGATGTTTTTTGTCCTTCTGGGGGTAGAGCTTATTTGCATAATCTTTACCCATAGAGTCTTGCATGTAAGTCTGGATGCATATAATGTTTGGCCTTACATTGCAGATAAAAATGTATGCTGACATAACACAGTGTACCTGTCACAGACCCATTCACATCTTGTAGAGGAAAGCTGGGGAATAATGTAACCAGTGTAAAATCTTGAACTGGACTAGTCGATGTTCCTCATTAATTGTACTAGTTTTAACATTTCCCATTATATTAACCCATTCATGGTCTGTAAGTGGACCCAAACTCCTTTCCCATCTGTGTTTAAAATTTTGGTGAATATTATAAGTGCCTATTTTCAAAATAACCCGATACATCATTCCCACCTCCCCACGTTTATCACCCTTCATTCCTTCCATATAATCAAAAAGAGCATGCTCCTGTATATCAAAAATTTCTTGATTCGGAATGGACCGAACCGCGTGAGTTAATTTCATATAGTGAAAAAACTGTCGCTCCTGTAAAAATAAAAGAGCTACAAATTGTGGAATTTACCTAGTATGAATATTTGTGTAATTTCCCTAATGTTATATCTAACCCAAAACTCCTAATCATCTAATTTGTGTAGTTCTCCCAGATTCCTATTAGCCCACAGTGGAGTGTATCTTGTGCTATTAACTATATTACAAAGTTTGTTTAATCTTCCAGACCCCATGGGCTATAAAAGGAAATGTTACCAGCTATTACCCTATCCGCCTCTAAAGTATTGATAAGGTTTCCATAAAAATTTCCCTCCTTGTCACCTCTAATTCTATCCCCAAGTCCAGTTTGTTGGTTCCTCTGTATATTCTGTAATTGCATAGGAAAAAAAAAAAAAACTTCTGGGAGAGAAAAGCCACCATGTCGATCCTGGACCGTAAGATGCTTGTATTTGATCCGGACACGGCCCCTGCCCCAAATCAATCTGTTTAGTTCAGACTGAATTGCTCTAAACCATTTCTCCGAGATCCAGACCGGGGTAACTCTGAGTATGTACAATACCTGCGGCTATATTATCATACGAATTAATGCCATCCTATCGGTTTGTGAGAGTGGCAGTCTCTGCCAAATATCTATCTTTTGTCAGATCTTATTTATAAGAGGTCTTAAGGCCCTATTACACCAACAGATCTGACGACAGATTATCTGCCAAAGATTTGAAGCCAAACCCAGGAACAGACTATAATCAGAGATCAGGTCATAAAGGGAAGGATGGATTTCTCCTCTTTTCAAATCCATTCCTGGCTTTGGCTTTAAATCTTTGGCAGATAATCTGTCGTCAGATCTGTTGGTGTAATAGGGCCTTAAGATTCAATTCTCCAAACCTATGTACATCTGCTGCTATATTCACTCCCAGATAAAAAAAAAACTCGGGTTTTTACAAACCATCTGTAATCCTAATTCCTGGATTTTGGTTCCCTGTCCAAGAGGAATACAGAACGATTTCTGGCAATTGATGCTGAGGCCGGATATATCTCCAAACTCACCAATCCTCCCCATCACTCGGGGAATCGTCATATCTGGATCCCGGATGAACAATAACATATCATCGGCATACAATGTAATTTTATCATTATCTCCTTTAATTCCGAATCCCTTAATCTCATTATCCTGAGCAATATACAAAGATAAAGGTTCTATGTATATGGCGTATAATAATGGCGACAGCGGGCACCCCTGCCTGGTCCCCCGAGTCAGAGGGAATCAGTCAGTGGCGCCCCCATTTATCGCCAGTTTTGCCACAGGAGAAGAATACAACAACCTAATCCGGTCAATCATAGCCTGACCAATCCCAAAAACTGCCAGGGTCTTCCAGAGATATCCCCACTCCACCCTATCAAAAGCCTTAACATAGTCTACAAATCTTAGAGGAGAGCTGCTTATTATTTTCAATGGAATCTTGCTGTAAACATACACAGCTGGATCTCCTCAATGAGAACCAGTACTGCCAGGATCTGATACATACATACATAGTCAGGGATCACCGTCCTGTGCTGCAATCCCTGCAACTGGGTTTAGGATGGCACCTGTTCCTGTGTAAACTGTTATATGTATTTCTCTGTACCAGTGTAACTGGCAGGCAGAGAATGGGTTACATGCCTTACAAAGCACACACTACACAAACTGTTAGGCAACAGTGACACCTACTGTCCTTAGTGGGAACTGCTCTAGCTAGTGAAAGAAGCCCCTAGAACTTGCTAGAAAGTTCCTCACAAAACCTAGCTGTAACAGGAAGTAGGGGTCAGTGTTGAACTCAGTGCTCAGTGTACACAGTCACTGTATAGTGCAGCTGGTGGCTGTTCTGTAAGCAGGCCAGGAAAGCCTGTCTGTTACTAAAGAAGGGAAAGGAGATAAAGGAGAAGGAGGAAAAACTGAACAAAAGGAGAAGTAAAGTTCTTCAGGAGTATAAAGGTACTTCTCTACTGTTTGTAGGAACCCTAAGCAAAAGGACTTGAGTATACTGGGTAGCAGAGTTAACATAGGCCTCTGCACCCCTCTTTCTGAGTTCGGGGGGTAAGATTTATTAGGACCCCCGGATACCTCTAGGACCTGAAAGTTGTGGCCTAGTAACTAAAGTAGAAAGCTCCCTAGCTGACAGGGAGGGAAACAGACTCAAGCACCATTGGGGAAGAGGTCCACAGGATCACAGTGCTCAGCAGCGTCCCACACGTAGTGACAGAGGCAGAACATCTCTCCACACACCACCAGCGTCCCACACGTAGTGACAGAGGCAGATCATCTCTCCACACACCACCAGCGTCCCACACGTAGTGACAGAGACAGATCATCTCTCCACACACCACCAGCGTCCCACACGTAGTGACAGAGGCAGATCATCTCTCCACACACCACCAGCGTCCCACACGTAGTGACAGAGGCAGATCATCTCTCCACACACCACCAGCGTCCCACACGTAGTGACAGAGGCAGAACATCTCTCCACACACCACCAGCGTCCCACACGTAGTGACAGAGGCAGATCATCTCTCCACACACCACCAGCGTCCCACACGTAGTGACAGAGGCAGATCATCTCTCCACACACCACCAGCGTCCCACACGTAGTGACAGAGGCAGATCATCTCTCCACACACCACCAGCGTCCCACACGTAGTGACAGAGGCAGATCATCTCTCCACACACCACCAGCGTCCCACACGTAGTGACAGAGGCAGAACATCTCTCCACACACCACCAGCGTCCCACACGTAGTGACAGAGGCAGAACATCTCTCCACACACCACCAGCGTCCCACACGTAGTGACAGAGGCAGATCATCTCTCCACACACCACCAGCGTCCCACACGTAGTGACAGAGGCAGAACATCTCTCCACACACCACCAGCGTCCCACACGTAGTGACAGAGGCAGATCATCTCTCCACACACCACCAGCGTCCCACACGTAGTGACAGAGGCAGATCATCTCTCCACACACCACCAGCGTCCCACACCAGGGGCGTAACTAGAAATGGCTGGGCCCCACAGCAAACTTTTGATTGGGGCCCCCCCCTCCTCGACCAACCACTATGCCATCAACACACCCAGCTCTACACAGGTTCTATACACCATATAAATTACACTGCAGTTATATTAAGTGACTCACAGGGGACGCCTTCTCTCATTAGAGTTGTTTCCTTTTCATTTTCTTCTCCATCTGTCCTGGGCCATTATAAGAACTCCGAGCCACGAATCCACAGAATCTGCCAGACAGACAAATTAGGCTCTGTGTAGACAGCTTATAGATTGCCCCTTGTTCAGTCCTCCATATAGATGGCCCCATGTGCATCTACTATAGTAGAGATCCCGCTCTGTGTAATCCATTTATAGTAGATGACACCCTCTGTGCATTCCCTATATCAGAGGTAGGGAATCTCTGCTCTCCAGCTTCTGCAAAACTACAACTCCCATCATGAATGGACAGTCAAAAATAAAGCTATAGTTTTGCAATAGCTGGAGAGCCAAGGTTCCCTATCCCTGCCCTACAGTATATGGTCCCCTCTGTGTAGTCCTCTTAGATGACCCCTCTGTGTCAACCCCCCCAGTGTAGTTCCCCTTATAGATGCCCCCTAGTCCCCTTCATAAATGGCCCCTCTGTGTAGTTCCCCTTTTAGATGGCCCACATTCCCCATAAAAGTAGCCCCCAGTGTTGTCCATCCCCGTCCCGCATATAGGTAGCCCCCAGTGTTGTCCATCCCCGTCCCGCATATAGGTAGCCCCCAGTGTTGTCCATCCCCCATATAGGTAGCCCCCAGTGTTGTGCATTCCCATCCCCCATATAGCCCCCAGTATTGTGCATCCCCCCCATATAGCCCCCAGTATTGTGCATCCCCCATATAGCCCCCAGTATTGTGCATCCCCCCATATAGCCCCCAGTATTGTGCATCCCCCATATAGCCCCCAGTATTGTGCATCCCCCATGTAGCCCCCAGTGTTGTCCATCCTTAGCCCCCAGTGTTGTCTATCCTTAGCCCCCAGTATTGTGCATCCCCTTCCCCACATAGCCCCCAGTATTGTGCATCCCCTTCCCCACATAGCCCTTAGTATTGTGCATCCCCTTCCCCACATAGCCCCCAGTATTGTGCATCCCCTTCCCCATATAGCCCCCAGTATTGTGCATCCCCTTCCCCATATAGCCCCCAGTATTGTGCATTCCCCCACATAGCCCCCAGTATTGTGCATCCCCCATATAGCCCCCAGTATTGTGCATCCCCCCACATAGCCCCCAGTATTGTGCATCCCCTTCCCCACATAGCCCCTAGTATTGTGCATCCCCCACATAGCCCCCAGTATTGTGCATCCCCTTCCCCACATAGCCCCCAGTATTGTGCATCCCCTTCCCCACATAGCCCCCAGTATTGTGCATCCCCTTTCCCACATAGCCCCCAGTATTGTGCATCCCCTTCCCCACATAGCCCCCAGCATTGTGCATCCCCTCCCCCACATAGCCCCCAGTGTTGTGCATCCCCTTCCCCACATAGCCCCCAGTATTGTGCATCCCCTTCCCCACATAGCCCCCAGTATTGTGCATCCCCTTCCCCACATAGCCCCCAGTATTGTGCATCCCCTTCCCCACATAGCCCCCAGTATTGTGCATCCCCCACATAGCCCCCAGTATTGTGCATCCCCTCCCCCACATAGCCCCCAGTATTGTGCATCCCCTTCCCCACATAGCCCCCAGTGTTGTGCATCCCCTTCCCCACATAGCCCCCAGTATTGTGCATCCCCTTCCCCACATAGCCCGCAGTGTTGCCCCTCTGATTAAAAAAACAAACACATAACTCACCTAACCCCACGCTCCCCCGTCGGTCGCCGGTCTCCTCTTCTCTCTGCCTCCGCCCGATGAGCAGCCCTCTGGTGAAGTCCCGGCAGCGTCATCGCTGAGCGCTCAGTGTGCGCCGCGGCGGCTGGGACTTCCGGTTTGTGTTCTTAGTACCGGAAGTCCCAGCCGCGGTGGCGCACACTGAGTGCTCAGAGATGACGCTGCCAGGACTTCACCAAAGAGCTGCTCATTGGGTGGGACACTCTTGTGATCGCAAGCAGAATGCTTGCTTGCGGTCACAAGAATGATTGACAGGGCGGGAAGCCTATGGCTTCTCGCGCTGTCAGTCAGAACACTGAACACCCGGGAGGCCCGCTCGGCCGCCGGGTGTTGCAAGCGGTCATCTTCGGGGGGCCAAGGCCACGGGCCCCCTGATGTTAGGGGCCCCGTAGCAGCCGCTACGGCTGCTACGGCGGTAGTTCCGCCCCTGTCCCACACGTAGTGTCAGAGGCAGATCATCTCTCCACACACCACCAGCGTCCCACACGTAGTGACAGAGGCAGATCATCTCTCCACACACCACCAGCGTCCCACACGTAGTGACAGAGGCAGATCATCTCTCCACACACCACCAGCGTCCCACACGTAGTGACAGAGGCAGATCATCTCTCCACACACCACTAGTCTCTCCTCAGGCACAGTAACCCATTCAAGGCCGTCAGTATTCACCACTGTATGCCACAGGACTGTAACAACACCTGCAAGTTCATCAGTAAAAAAGGTATTGTTACCCTGCCTCCCTCCTTGTCTCCCTGTTGTCTGGTCCACCTGCACCACAACATCGTACCGGACAGCAGTATTTGGGGTTGGCCCCGGGCGAACTACAGGTCCACACCACCAACCACCTTACACACAGGTGCAGCCCCCCTATAAAAACCTCTGCAGCAGCCCACAGAAGAGAGGGAGAATACAGGGAAGCGCCAGAGAGTCCCCTGTACCTGTGGAAGCCCTTGTGCCCACCTGAGACCGTGACAAGTTGGTCAGTAAGGCTGCTGTGCACCATAAGACCCAGCCATCCTGCAGGTACAGCACCCTCACTCTGCAGCCCTCAGTGTATCCCGTCACTCAGGAGGTCAGCGCTGCACACAGGAGAGGCATAAGCACCTACAAGCCAACAACTACTACCACCATCATCCTCCTCCTCATGCCCTCACTCTCTTACACACACTGGCACACTGCATCTTCAAACTGAACTGGCCCCTCCAATGTTAGAGGAATCACAGGCAACCACGTCACTTCTTAAAGGGATAAGTAGTCTGGTTCTCCGGGTCTTAATTGACAGGTGACTGTCCATGGGGTAAATCTGTGCACCCCGCCATTCTATTTCCAGAATTCACACCACTATTGAACCATGGCACCATTTCTATGAAATATTGGCATTCAAGATCTGGCAATGTGGCACTATGACCATTACATTGTGTGGTTCTTCTAAAAGGGACCAAAAGGAACTTTACCATTAATCCCATATAAATGAATAAACCAGGGGTAGGGGACCTTGGCCCTCCAGCTGTTCAAAAACTACAACTCCCATCATGCCTGGACAGCCAAAGCTAATCTTTCCAGGCATGATGGGAGTTGCAGTTTTGCAACAGCTGGAGGGCCAAGGTTCCCTACCTCTGGAATAGAACATCCAATACCAATGACATACAGTATATTGCCTTTTCTCTTTTAAAAATAATTTTAAGTGTTTCTGTAACATTTATACATGGATGGTTATACATATATCTCTATGCGGTATGGCATGCGACCTATTATTAAAGCTAGTTCTGAAATTGAACAAAAAATGTAGACGGGCTAACACAGTGGATCTATGGAGCACAATTACTTTACTTAAATAGACGCCTGACTGCTCACATGTGCGTAAGGCGTGAAATGAGGTTTGGAGTTAGTGACCAAAGTATATATGTATATCACTGACTGTGCCAGACAATCCCGAAACCATCCTTATAATGTACAGCCTATCAGGATTGTTTTATTATAGAGGTTGTAGTAGGGTTAGTGTAGTGTCCCACTATGGGTGTTTCTTCTTGTCCTAACTAAGGATGGTCCGAACCTGCCAAGGTATCAGATTCCCGCTGTCTGGCCGCTCCGTGCAGCAGGTGGATACAGCGGGAGGACCACCTGGAAAACCTATGGCTATGGCTGTATCCCAGTTTTCTAGGCGGGAAACATTGCCGAGAGTTCGGGTTCGTACAAGCCCGAACCTCGGCAGGTTCGTACCATCCCTAGTCTTTACACATCCAGGTAAAACTAGTTTGTTTAGGTGTCACACCAGGTGATTTTAGCTGCATTCTCTGCTGCAGCCAGTCCACTCCTCCTATGCACAGCTGCAGTATAGGAAAAAGGTTAAAGGGGTTGTCCAGGATTTTTCAATAAACTTCATCTGAGGACTCGCAGAGAGAAGGCAGTCATGTGATTGATGGACACATTGGGCAGTGAGTCTCCGTACTGGCTGGAATTCCTGTGTTTAGTCTGTTTTTTTCAACGAGCACAAATCAGAAAATCTGCCTTCTGGAGGTTGGACCTGGATACAGTAAGTATAGCTGTTATATAGCTGCCTTCAGGAGAATGGACCTGGATACAGTAAGTATAGCTGTTATATAGCTGCCTTCAGGAGACTGGACCTGGATACAGTAAGTATAGCTGTTATATAGCAGCCTTCAGAATGGACCTTGATACAGTAAGTATAACTGTGATATAGCAGCCTTCAGGAGAATGGACCTGGGTACAGTAAGTATAGCTGTTATATAGCAGCCTTCATGAGACTGGACCTGGATACAGTAAGTATAGCTGTTATATAGCAGCCTTTAGCAGACTGGACCTGGATACAGTAAGTATAGCTGTTATATAACTGCCTTCTAGAGACTGGACCTGGATACAGTAAGTATAGCTGTTATATAGCTGCCTTCAGGAGACTAGACCTGGATACAGTAAGTATAGCTATTATATAGCAGCCTTCAGGAGACTGGACCTGGAGACAGTAAGTATAGCTGTTATATAGCAGCCTTCAGGAGACTGGACCTGAAAACAGTAAGTATAGCTGTTATGTAACAGCCTTTAGGAGACTGGACCTGAATACAGTAACTATAGCTGCCTTCAGGAGACTGGACCTGGACATAGTAAGTATAGCTGTTTTATAGCAACCTTCAGGAGACTGGACCTGAATACAGTAAGTATAGCTGCTTTTAGAAGACTGGACCTGGATATAGTAAGTATAGCTATTATAAAGCAGCCTTCAGGAGACTGGACCTGGATACAGTAAGTATAGCTGTTATATAGCAGCCTTTAGCAGACTGGACCTGGATACAGTAAGTATAGCTGTTATATAGCTGCCTTCAGGAGACTGGACCTGGATACAGTAAGTATAGCTGGTATATAGCTGCCTTCAGGAGACTGGACCTGGATACAGTAAGTATAGCTGGTATATAGCTGCCTTCAGGAGACTGGACCTGGATACAGTGAGTATAGCTGTTATTTAGCTGCCTTCAGGAGACTGGACCTGGAAATGTGGTAAGTTAGTCTTTGTTTTACAGCATGTTTTATGTGCCCTAGGAGTTGAGGCAAGAAAAAGAATGGGGGGGGTCTTTCTCTTTTTATTTGTTAATACCCTAGATCAGTGGTAGGAAACCTTGGCTCTCCAGCTGTTGCAAAACTACAACTCCCATTATGCCAGGGCAACCATGTGTTGGGTGCATGGGGTACCCCACTATGCCCCTATGTATTGGTTTGTGTAGAGAACTGTATATTTCTCAAACATGTTTTCACTGGGGATCAAGCATATTGAAATAAAATACAACCTTACATTCTCCCCATCAACCGCTGCCACAGCACGAGATTAGGGGGGCTACCATATATTTTAGATGGTCTTCAGCTCCTTCTAAAACCAGCGGTTTAACGGTATATAGTCAGTGTAAAGGGGTACTCCGGAAAAAAACATTCAAATTAACTGGTTTCAGAAATTTTTAGACATTTGTAATTCAGTTCTATTTAAAAATCTCAAGTCTTCCAGTACTTATCAGCTGCTGTATGTCCTGCAGGAAGTGGCATATTCTTTCCAGTTTTACACAGTGCTCTCTGCTGCCACCTCTGTCCGTGTCAGGAACTGTCCAGAGCAGTAGCAAATCCTCATAGAAAACCTCTCCTGCTTTCAGACTGGAGAGAATACACCACTTCCTGTAGGACATACAGCAGCTGATAAGCACTGGAAGACTGGAGATTTTTTATTAAAAGCTTTTATAAAAAATCTGGCACTAGCACCAGTTTATTTGAAATGATTTTTTTTAAAACTATCCCTTTTATCATAAGTACAAACCATAAAATATGTAAAAAAAAATTTACACTGGAAACTTATCAATAAGAATATTTTATTCATAAATTCAGAATATTTTTCCTATGGCTATTTAGGAAAGTAATGCATTGTGTGTGTGTGTTTTTTTTACTGTAAACAAGAACTAGTAAGTCAGGCACATAACAATCTTCTTCCTGTTCCAACCAAAAATGAGGCCCCTCACCTTACCCACTGCCAATGTAAAAAAATGTATAAAAAAAACTTTGTATAGTAATGCTGCACAAGCCCCATAGCAGCTGCGTGGTCTGCTTCCATGGTAGCTAGGCCACTGCTCGAAAGAATAATACATAGCTTTGGGGAAAAAATGTAATTATAGGGTAATCTGTGTGTTTATCCAGTCTGGAGGGCGGACAGTGATTGATGGCTGTCTTTGACGTCTTAGGATCCTTTTACATGTGACAATTATCCAGTGGGAGGAACGTACACTGCCAACAATGGTCCCATGTAAAAAGGCCAGCGATAAGCAAGGAATCTCTCACTTGTCAGTTGATGGCATGTTTTGTGCGGTTATTTAATGTATCGGCAGTCGGCCGCACATCATGCTGTGTAAATGGGAATGTGTGGCCGACTATGATGAAGTGCAGTGATGGTTCGTGTGGTCAGGCCACATGATTAAGCCTTGTAAAAGTTCTGCAAGTGAGCATCCATTGTGTAAAAGGGTCCTTATTTTGTAAAAGTGCATAAATCCCTGAATAGTCGCACCCACTGGACTCCAACACGCATTAAATAAAGTAAAATTTTACAACTTGCACCAAATGTTTTCCTACAAAACTATACACCAACCCGATCACTTCTTCTTGCTGTATAAAATGCCGCCACCAGACAGGACTACACGTGCAACTTGACAAGTTTAATACGACATGTAGAAGAAATTGTGACAATTGTAAGAAGTGAAGAAAGCAGGGCTGGAGCCTTAACTCTTTGATTCCAATGTGGGATGTCGGCCATTCTCAAGGCTGTGAAAGCCAAACCCTCCCATATTGGGTTGAAGGAATCCCAGCGTTCGATCTACTTTCTTGTCCTGTTTCCAGTTCCTCTTGATGCATTATGTATTTTATTGCGACTATTAAAGGTGCAGAACTATTGAACAGTGTCATTAATGGGGGTTGTGCACTGATACAGATATTGTTTTTAAAGGGAGGTCAGACTGTCTTTAAAAAAAAGAAAGTGAAAAAGAGGGGGTTGCTCACCTTTCTGATTCCATGCCACTACTGGTAGCACTGGAGACCCCGATCATCACATCCTGATCTTGTCCTGTGTGCTCAGCCAATCACTGGCCACAATGATGACTCCTTTCAGGCAGTGATTGGTTGAGCGGGCACTTCCTGTATGTCAAGCCAGGACCAGGAAGTGAAGATCAGCAAGGCCACACATGAAGCAGGGAGCTACTTTCTGGCATGAAGTATTTACATTCTATATCCGGCTCCTGCTCATTAGAAATAAAATTTCATTAGGAACTGTAAACCTCACAGACACATAATGCACAGTCGTGATATTTACATGTGTGTACATAGAGCAGCATATATAGAAGGAAATATTCTATTTTGACAATCTCTTGGACGGTAATATTTCGACATTATACATTTTGAAAACTATGTCCCTCGGATAGTACCAAGTGTCTTTGGCAATATAAAAAAAAATGCATATATTCTTTACAACATAAAAATACCATAAACTAGAAAACAAAAAACTATAGAAAACCCATAAAACCAATTTAAAAAAAAGAAAAAAAAAACTTTGGTTTCAAAAATTTGCATAATCTTTAGAAAAAATTGTCTGGCACAAAAATAGCAAATGGCAGACTATAATAGAAGCTGCCATGAACATGATGACATTGACTGGCAATGGCTCAGAGGTTCTTCTTGCGGCAGCAGCCAAATTCATATTCTGTTGTTCACCAAGGAGATCACAGACACTCGTATTCACACACACTGGAGTTCCTGAGTGGCAATCTTGACAGTCTGATATTTCTAGATCCCGAGCTGCTCCTTCATCTTCTCATATACCACATAGCTGATACTGACAGCTGGAAGCACCTTCAAGAAGTTTGGAGCTATTCCTCTGTATAGACCTAGAAAGCCTTCTTTAGCTATAATCTTGCGGAAGAGGCCGCCCATGCTTAGCTGAGGAGCACCCTCTATAGAAGCTGTAAGACATAAGGAAGATATAACCAATCACTAGGTATTGGAATTGGGGACCTCCAATGACATCACTGTCCATGTATGCATATTATAACTGGAGCTTCCTTCCCTGAGCTCCCTGCACAGCAGTGATACCCAGATAACAGATCAATCACAGATATTTTGTGTTATAGTGTATGTGAGGTGGCTGTCATCAGTACTACCACTCTAGAGGGAGCTCAGGAGCAGGACAGAAAGACTGACTGGTTTCCGCAGGGATGCGTCAATGATGGCACTGCCTATATATGGACAGTTAACGGATTAAGACTTTCTATATATGGTAATTAACCATATATGGACATTTAGCTCATCAGAGCTTCCCCAGGGCCTCCTTTTGAGGTATATATCCAAACCAACATCTCACCCTATGCATCTAAACCAGGTTTTTATAGCTTGCATTATCTGAATACTCAATGGTATTTAAATGAACAGCATCTGAGGAGGATGTTCTTGTTTACCAGAATAGAAAAAAAAAAATGCATGAAAGCATAACAGTGATGAGCGAGGATCTGGGTGCTAAATTGAGTTTGGTGCTTGGGTGAAGGTGGCCATAGATCTACAATAACTACAGGCATACCGCCAGGATTCTAATGTGTCTGGCAGAAACCTATTACAATGTAATAGGTTAACCAGGCACCCTTCGCTCTGCTAAGGAGGGAGCACCTGGGTAAATGCTCGAGTCTCCTATTGATTTCATGACTTATTGATACAGGGATTATTCTGATTGCCATTGGAGTCGGGAAGGAATTTTCTCCCTGTGATGAGGCAATTAGCATCTGCCTTATAGGGGTTTTTGCCTTCTCGTGGATCAACACAGTAGGATTTCTCTAGGTTGAACTTGATGGACTCTTGTATTCTTTCAACCTTATTAACTATGTTACTCGAGTGGAGCACTTAAGCATTTAAGTGCTCGCTCAACGTCGATAATAATATATTGAAATTAAAGTCTGAAAGACTGGGACCTGGAAGATTATTCCATGTGTATAACTGGGGCAAAAAAGATAAAAATAAATTAGAAAAAAAAAAATTGGCAAATAAGGAAAGAAAAAGGGGCCCCCCCGCTCCAACATGACGGTAGACATAGTGACTGTAGACTGTCTGTGAGAAGTGGTCATTTATTCTTCTTTTGAGTGAACAGACAGGTTTTTCGTCACCATCGCAACCTTTAAGGCTTTGCCAGTCCCTTGAGGACGACACGCATGACAAGTAAAAATGGATTTTCTAGTTAAAGTTTCTCTGAACAGAATTTTATTATCACATTGCAGAATGAAGGGATCTATAAAAGTCCTATTAATTTGGGCAATAATCATTTTAAGACCTCTAATCCATCACGATATCCCCAGTAGTCACGATCATCAGCGCTCAAAGAATATCAGCGACTACTTGGAAAAGAACGATGAATGATAGAATGAGGTCGCTCATGGGTTTACCTCCAGATATAAAGAACTAATTAGCAGATAGGCAGTGAAATGTTTGAAGCCATGTTTTAAGGCTCTTTTATGGATCGAACATTGACTTACAAGGAAGCTACGTCCACTAGGTGGCATCTGGGTTTATGTCATTTATTGCCTATCCACAGTATAGGCCATGCATGTATGATCGGCAGGGTACCAATATGCGATGCCCTGGCCCCTGGGGGCCACTTCCACAGTGCTGGTGTTATGAGCGGGCAATGACCGGGGCAGCTGCAGGGGTTATACTTGTCACGGTATAGGCCTGAGGGCGGCACAGCAGTAGGGCCGGTCAGTGGAATCTGTGGGTGATGATGGGCATGCGATTCTTTGCTGCACTTAGTCAGGGCACCAGTTAGTGGACACCAATGCCAGGGTTCAGTAACAGCGGTTTTATTATAGGTGAGGTAACTAGTAGCAACAGTTCTGTCCGGATGCAACCGGGTATATAGCAGGCTTTGACAAATAAAGCAGGAGTGGTGCTGCATAGGCTGTGAGAATACGTGCCGGATGATGGGAGTAGGACTATGAGAGAAATCGTGTTGCTGGGTGGATTAGCTTGAGAATAATACTTGCTGTGAATCCTTGTAGCGATGATGAGAGATAACGGAATGACACCCAGATGAGAGAGAAGACTCCGGACACTTGAGCAGGCAGATACAGCCAAAGACTGGAACACAGCAGAGCACTCGATCCACACTTCTCGTGGTGAAGTGGGAGCTGCAAAGAAGAAGTCCAACTCCTCTGAGGCAGGAGAGGGACGACACACACCCTCCTTGCTTGAAAGCAGGGGGAAGACTCACTTGTTAGGAGGAAGTGGGAGGTCACATGGTTGCTCCTGGCCAGAGCTAGTCTGCCATTGGAGGAACCATGGTTACAGGTCACGTGATCAACAGCCTTGCATACCACTGTACAATGCAATAATACACAGGAATACATGAGAATACACATGAGAATGCACATTACCAGAGAATACTAGGGGGAAACCAGCAGCAGTTGCAGTGCAAACACTTACCAGAACAGGCATGGACACAGCAATAGAAATGGCCATAATAAGAGTAGTAGTCCTTGCGTGTTCTGGGACACTGCAAATACTCGCACCCCTACACAACAAAGGGTGCTGGGATCATTGCTGTGTAGTGGTTACTGCAGCTCAGCTCCCATTCACTTCCATAGAAGCTGAGCTGCAATACCATGCGCCGCCACTACACAGCAGACGCTCACTATGTATATGTCTAACTGCAGCGGCTTTACCAAACAGCTGATCACTGTGTGTTCTTATCGGCACTCCACCGATCAGACCATCATTAGGATAGGACATCAATAGGGCATATTTTTTTTCCCATGGGGCATTGCCTCATCTTCCAGAAACTGGTGGTCGCCACAAGGAGAAATAGGTGGAAAAACCTTCTAAATCGAGTGTCTTCCAGAATAAGACAGTAGCAAGAATGTGTTTTTTGTAGTTTTTTTTAGATGTAGGGATAAATAAAAGTTATCTTTAAGTTAAAGTGATACTCTCATGCCCTTAATGAAAGAATCTATGGCAAGTATAGATCACAGGTGTCAAACTCAGGCCCTCCAGCTATTGCAAAACTACAACTCCCATCATGCCTGGACAGCCAAAGCTAAAGCTTTGGCTGTCCAGGCATGATGGGAATTGTAGTTTTGCAACAGCTGGAGGGCCGAAGGTTCCCCATCCCTGGTGTAGATTCTTTATTATGTTTCCCCTTGCCTGCACTGGATTTCTCTATACTGATTGTAAGCTATGGGCTTTTTTAGATTTTACGTTTAGGTTTAGTTATAATTTGCTGTATATTTATTACTATCCCCTTACTTTAGCGTTATATGGTACAGCATATTATATATATATATATATATATATATATATATTTTTTTTTTTTTTTTTTTTTTTCTGCATTCTCCCTGTGTAATGTGGTTGTTCCACAGTGCTGTAAAATATTCATGTATGTACTGAGGAAGCAAGGTTATGTTTAAGAAGAACACAGAGTCCTAAATACAGAAGTGTGCGTCGCCTGGGACCAGTGTATAGCGGAATATACGGATATTGCACCAATAAATGGAAAGGTTTTATTTCAGCCTCTAACTTCATGTACTATTTGCTTACATAGTTTTAGAAACCAACCTGTGTTTGGTAACAAAGCTCAGGGATCCGGCACTGGCAGCAACTCCAATAAGAGAGGTAATTTAGGGAATGGCCATGGACTGTAGATGAAGGGGCGAGCAGATCATAGATAGATGCATGTGGGGTTGCTTACCTTGAGCCTGCATCCTAGTCCTGATAAGGGCTAATGGATAACTAGCCAGCTGGCCACAGGTACTGGAGACGGTGCCGCAGCCTAGAAGGACAAGCACCCCGGGATTGGCAGAGTCTGTCGCATATTTTTGAAGCCAGGCGTTCTTCAGGGTCTGTCAGAGAAGAGGGAGGTATATAAGCAGGATAGTAGGACTAACAAGTCTCCTGGCATCATGTGGATGTTTGGGTCCTATTACATGGCCCGATATTAAGGAGCAAGTGAGCGCTTACCTAACAGGTCGCTTGTTCCTCGCTCCCCTCTGGGCTATTATACGGGCCAACAGCGAGTGGGGAGGAACAGAGGGGGCACGTGGAGCTGTGGGAGGGGCTGCCCAAATGATCTTTAGAATGTCGGGTGGCCCATAAAAGATAGCAGCGGTCTGCTGCCACTGCTCCTGTCATACAGAGTAACAGCCAGCAGACCATCGCTATCGTTGTTTTAACTCAATAAGCTGAAAGACAACGATTATCCGACATTGTGCATGTTGGCTGATCGTTGTCTTTCACCATGAGGTATTACACCAAACAATCACAGCTGATAATCGTTCCGTGTAATAGGGCCTTTGCTGTGACACCAACCACCTACTCAAACCATTGTACACACCAAGCCCCCCCCCTTTCATGGCAGCAGAACCCCCTAATATATGTAATGGATAATGCCTGGGGGCTGCACTGCAGACATTGTACAGGACAAAGAGATCAAGGTGGTGACCCTGCCGCCAGATTCCCCAGATGCTGGAGGAACAAGTCCCATCCATGAAGGCCGCACCTCACACCGCACATGGGGGACATCACAGGGATATGGGGTCCGCACCCCGTACAACAATAAAAGGTTTAATGCAGGGGCGGATTAACTTTACCATAGGCCCCAGGCTGTTCACCAGGCCTGGGCCCCCCTCAACCCCATTGTAACTATGGTAGCACTAGTGTAGTGTCCATAGTACAGGATCGATAATGTCATGATGCCCTGAATTTTGCAAAATTGCTGTAAAAAAGCTGAGATTTTTTGCAAATCATGACAGAACTGTATCCAGGAGACAGAACAAAACTAAAATTATAAGGCTTTTTGGGTGGCCATGGGCCCCGGGCTACCGCCCAAAACGGACCTATTATAATCTGCTACTGGTTTAATGCTCATTTTATTCTCTACATTGGAGAAGAGCTGTGGAACTAGTTGCTGCTTGGCTAAAAGACAAATTACATAAACTTCTCCACAATTGGTAACAATGTGGTAGCATATACAAAGGATAAAGATTACCTCATAGATGGCAAGGTCTATGCCAGCGTAAGGAATAATTCCCAGTATGTTGGGTACATATCCTTTATAAAAGGCCTTCAAGCCTTCTTTTTTCAGAATCTGTTTAGCACAATCAAACATTCCATTGTATTGTCCGGTCTTTGCTACAGCCAACCGCGTCTTCATAACCTGGAAGACATGACAAGATAGAAAAAGGTTAAAAGACAACATAAAAAACATCTATAGAAAAATAGGGGTAAAAAATACTACATGAAGTCAATGCTGTAAAAGGGCTTATCCACCCTTCCAAAAAAATGTCAAGAGGCCTAAATGTCACAACAAAACATTACTGTCATTCAATGCAAAAACTTTGGTGGGTGCCCTGGTCTCTGATTATCTGCAGCCGACACATGACCGCAGAAGCCAATCGGTGGCCTCGGTAGTCACAGGTAGTATTACTGACATCATTACCTGCAGATGGGAGCCCTGAAGTGTCATGTTCTGTGGATCAGTCTTGGCGTGAATCCACATTAGATGGGAAATTCCAGATATCTCAGCAACTTGGAGTTGGAGGCCTACCTAACCATCAGTGCTAGACTAGCCAGGGCCAGGATTAGATAGACTTCCTACTGTTTGGGGTTTTTTTTGAGCAGCAGTGTGTGGAGTATATAGAGCATGGTGGAGTGACATCCAGGAAGGAGATTCTGTGAACGGTAACAACTCCGACAAGACGGAGCACAGTCAGCCGAATAGAACACTGGTGTCCAACTATCATATCTGAACTCACGTTTGAGAGCCGATGATCGGCAACGAGTGTTCCAAGAAACAACTGTTTGATCAATAATTGGCCCGTGTAATGGTGCGTTGACACGGAACGATTATCGTTCGAATTTTCGCAATAACGATCGCATTTGAGCAATAATCGACTCGTGTAAATACAGCGAACGATCAAGCGACGAGCGAGAAATCGTTCATTGTGATCTTTCAACATGTCCTCAAATCGTCGTTGGTCGTTCGCTAAAAATTCGCAGATTGCTGCATGTAAACAGTCTTTCAAGGATTTACCCTGTGTGTGAGATGGTCTTAAGTGATCTTAAAAACGATTGCAATAGCGATTTTTCTATTGATTTTTCTAATGATTTATTCATCTAATGCTACGTTTACACGGAGCAAAAATTCGCCCAATTGATCGTTTTTACGATTTTGAAGCAACAATTTGGTTTTTATAACGATCAGCGTTTAGGCAACTAAATTGTTCGAAAAATTGTTAGAATAATCGCTAGAAAAACCGTTATTGCAATGGTTTTTTACGATCGCTTAAGCCCAACTAACACATAGGGTGAATCTGTGAAAGACTGTTTATACGAAGCGATCTGCAAATTTTTAGCGAACGACCAATGACGATTTGAGAACATGTTGAAAGATCAAATTGAACGATTTCTCACTTGATTGTTTGCTGTGTTTACAGCAGCCGATTATCGCTCAAATGTGATAGTTATCGTGAAAATACGAACGATAATCGTTCTGTGTAACCGCACCATAAATGTTGATGGTTTGGCACTACAAAAAGAGGGAACTACAAAAGAGCACTATCTCACTAATCGGCCCTCATTTGCATCTGTACATGGCCCCATATCCCGCCATGTAAAAGGACCCTAAGTGGTTTCTTTACACAGATAGGCTATAACAACAACCAGCTTGTAAAGAAACATGGCTGGTCAGATGGATCCAGATCTCTTGGCACCATGCTGATGGGAGGGGCAGAGTTTGGCACATGGGAATGTTTTCTTGGTGCACCCTGGCTCCTCTGATACTCATAGTTATGTGGACGGCTTTATCCCCCTATGGCAGGAGAGCGGGATAATGCACTACACCACAAGGGTCATATAGTCATGGATTGGTTTCCTTTGCATTCAGTGTATATTATCTTAGCACATTCAGATGTTTTTAGTCATCTCTTTCACTCTCTTCTAGACCAATGCGAAGACATTGACACAGTCTCTGAATTATAATCAATAAATCCCCCGATATTATAAGAGACCCAGCTACCTCCATAGGATATATAGAAGTCTGCGCCGTCGCTCCAGCCATAGAGCCAGCAATAAATCGCTCTGCGGTGCCCAACTTGCCGCTCTCCGAGGTGAACATCTTCTTGTACTGAAAGAAAAATAGAACATGACATTGTGGTTTTCTCCACAGGTATCCGGCAGCCTTGGAATTACAAGTCATATATTGTAGAAAATTCATTGTAAACAGAAAGGGCACAGCCCGGAGAGAGGGAGCATATGGATGGGCAGCTGTTCAGGCAGCCGACAGCGCCAGCAGAAGCTGCGAGGGCAGAAAAATCGAGATCAGCTAAAATTCCCCAAATCCAGCATCCTGGGGACCGAACAGGTGCAGAGCCATCAAACATCTCCGACGGCTGGACAAACATGGAGGAGGAGGGGAAACAACTATAGGCTGGAAATGGGAAGTGTGATTCATAACTAGTCATCATTTCTCCTCTGCAGAACCACAGTCGCTCATTGTAAAGGTGATCGCCGTCTCTATCAGTCTCCAAAATGAGAAAAAGAACAGCTACTTTACATAACTACTTCACAAAAACATGCCATGTAAGGAGTAGCAGAAGTACTATAAATGGATAGGTAACCATTGGAGTTGAGAAAACTTCAAGCACGCTCAGGTTCATCCAAATCAGAGTTTGTAGCATTTAATTAGCGATACCTGCGGAAAATGTACTGGGAGTCCTCGAAAACATGAATACAGCCATAGGCCATAGGCTGAATCCATGTTTTCCAGGACTCATTAGGGCTGAAAGGCCAGGCTTAGGTTCGAATGATCCCGAGCCTGCTTGAAGTTTGCATGATATAGAATTGGCACTGTTTAATAGAAGTGGCCATCAATAACCTGACATTCACTGACACTTTATGATGAGATCATCCATTACCTGCTCGTATGCCCAGAATTTCATGGCGGTCTCAGGGGCGATTTTGATGACATTGACTCCGTTTCCTCTCCACAGGGACCGGATGCCTCCTTCCCTCACCATTTGCTTCAGACCACCCAACATATTTGAGCCTCCTTTGGATCCATGTACCTGGCAGATTAAGAAACGTGATCATCAGGACACAATACAGAACAATGGTCATAATATTCTCTAAGCTATACGTTGTGCCGATGTCAGGTAACATGGATGCTCTAGTTTTAGTCTCATCTGTCATTTTCTAACATTCATATCCATACAATATATCGTCATGCAAACTACTAATACCTGCAGGACATGTGTAGTGACCTGGGACGGGCCTCTGGGTTCTGTTGCACCCGAGTAAGGCAATTCTCTCGGGCTCACACAAGTGGGATGAGGTGTCTGATGTATTTAGTGTTTTTCCCACTAGGTGTCACTACTGTGTTTCTCTGTAACCTGTCTTTTGCAGAACTGAAGTCTTCTAGGGGTTAACTGCTATGTGTCATGTGTTGCCTTTCGGACCACTCACAGGAGCGGGTGCTCTCCCTCCTTTCTCTAATCTCTTTTACTCTCTTCTCTGCGCACACACCAATCACAGCCAGAGTTAGATAGATCCCTGAGGTTAGGACCTAGTTATTGGTGGGTGGAGTTAGTTCAGTCTAGTTGGAGTTTCAGTGTGAGAAAGAGCTAGACAGACAAGTCTGTTTTACTTGCTTTATTAGTATATAGAGCTTGGGAGATGGGTAAAAGGTAGCTCTAGCATTGCTTTCAGCTTTTAAATGGACTTTTACCACAGATAATGAGGCCCAGGCATCCTCTTTGTCAGTCTGGTGAGGCCCAGGCATTGCCTTGGTCTGTTGGGTGAGGCTCCAGTAAAAAAAGTTTGAGAAGCACTGCTCCACTCTATCTACTGCAGAGCACCTTCTCACTACAAGCACATTGTCTCTACTTCAACTACAAGCACCTGAGTTATCAACGGATTGTAACTACTGTATTGCACTGGACTGTATTGTTGCTGCCAGTATTTGTTTATATTGCACTACAGTTATCCCCAATAAACTGTTCTATTTTATTGAAGCACTGGACTCTGGGTTATCTCTTCTGCACCCGCATACACATCTCTACACTTGGGCTAAACTGTCTGGGTGGGTCCTATACCACTCCAGGCTACTGTAACAAGTGCCCAAGTGACCCTAGACCCACTCAGCTACCACACCACCGTACCAGCTGAACCGGTGGGAGATCACCCAAACAAACAACCTCCCTTGCACACCACACATGTGGACTCTTGGGCTGGACCCATTGCATTGTAATGGTACCTGCATCATGACTTTCAGACGATCGAGGGGAGCAGTTCCTGTACGGGACACAGCTCCGGCTGTCCCTCCAGCCAAAAGCTGTTTCCACCACTGGCCGGTCTTCTTCTCTTCCTCGGTGAACTCATCAGGGATAGTGAGGCTGTCACCGATATCCAGAACCTGAGGGTAGAGGTATACGGCAGATGTTATATAGAATTATCTTATCTCACCATGGTCCAATTCTGAACTCGGAAACATTCAGACCCTTAGAGAATGAATGGATGGAAGGGCTCGATGGCCACTGTAAGCGCTCCATTCATTGTGGACCATTGCTTCCCTGTTCTTGGAACTGCTGGAAGTCCTGGTGGTCAGAACCCCAGCAATCGGCTTGTTATCCCCTATCCTGATAAGGGATAAAAAGCTAAGATACCCCTTTAAGCAAATTCACCATCCAAGAAAATTTGATTCAATGGGTTTAATATCGGAAGTTGCAAATTTAGTTGCAGATCGAAATCCACAACAATCGGAAGTCATTTAGAATCCATTCACACACACAGGATCTGCAGCAGATTTGATGCTGGAGATATCAGTGAAGCTAAATAACTAAATGATTGAACACAGCAGAAAAATCTACCACAGATCTTGTACATGTGAACGTACACTTAAAGGAGAAGTCCGGAGAAAATATTTATTCAAGTATTGTGTTGCCCCCCAAAAGTTATACAACTACAGGAAATGCTTATAAAGTGCTTTATTCCCTGCACTTACTACTGCATCAAGGCTTCACTTCCTGGAAAACATGGTGATGTCACTTCCTGGATAACATGGTGATGTCACGACCCGACTCCCAGAGCTGTGCGGGCTGTGGCTGCTGGAGAGGATGATGGCAGAGGGATGCTCAGTGTCCCTCCAGTGCCCTGTGTCCCTCAGTGTTCCCCTGCCATCATCCTCCCCAGCAGCCACAGCCCGCACAGCTCTGGGAGTCGGGTCGTGACATCACCATTTTATCCAGGAAGTGACATCACCATGTTATCCAGGAAAAGAAGCCTTGATGTAGTAGTAAGTGCATTTAAAAGCATTTCCCGTAATAAGTGTATATTGGTGATTTGTATAACTTTTGGGGGGTAATACAATGCTTTAATAAAAATTTTCACTGGACTTCTCCTTTAATTATTTATTTATACCTTTATTGTATGTGTTATTACAAATCTAAAGTGCCATAAAGGCATGGCCAAGGCACTTCAGTATCCTGGCCCCACCTCTATGACACTTTAGAGCTGCAATAAAAAAAAACATTTTGTTAGGTCATTGCAGCCTCAGATAAGTAAAAGGTAAACCTTGCTTGCATGTGAGTGGATGGGACATCTTTTGTAGCTGACAGTGTCCCTTTAGAAAAGGGCTATTCTAGTTAAAAAAAAAAAAAAAAAAAAAAAAAGGAGGCGAATCTCAAGTCTTCCAGTACTTATTAGCTGCTGTATGTCCTGCAGGAAGTAGTGTGTTATTTCCAGTCTGACATAGTGCTCTCTGCTGCCACCTTTGTCCATGTCAGGAACTGTCCAGAGCAGGAGAGGTTTTCCATGGGGATTTGCTACTGATTTGGACAGTTCCTGACACAGACTGGTGGCAGCAGAAAGCACTGTGTCAGACTGGAAATAACACATCACTTCCTGCAAGACATACAGCAGCTAATAAGTACTGGAAGACTGGAGATTTTTAAACTGAAGTAATTTACAAATCTATATAGCTTTCTGACACCAGTTGATTTGAGTTCCCCTTCAACTACTATTCAGTAAAATTTAACATTACAGTCCAGTAAACTTATAGAAAAATGTTTTACAAAAATGCAGTTTATCTATATTTTGAGTTATAAATCAGGCTTTTTGGACTTAAAAACAAACCAAAATACTGTGTGCTAACATAACCTCCGGGCATGTTCATATGAGGCTAACAGAAAGTCTTTAAAGGGGTTGTCCAGTACTACAAAAACATGGCCACTTTCTTCCAGAGACAGCACTGCTCTTGTCTCCAGATTGGGTGCAGGTTTATTAACTCAGTTCTATTGAAGTGAATGGAACATAAAGGGGTTATCCAGCGCTACAAAAACATGGCCACTTTTCCCCCTCTCTTGTCTCCAGATTGGGTGGGGTTTCAAACTCAGTTCCATTGAAGTAAATGGAGCTTAATTGCAAACCACACCTGACCTGGAAACAAAAGAGGGGGAAAAGTGGCCATGTTTTTCTAGCGCTGGACAACCCGTTCAATTGCAAACCACACCTGACCTGGAGAAAAGAGCGGTGCTGTCTTTGGAAGAAATTGGGCATGATTTTGTAGCGCTGGATAATCCTTTTAACCCCTACTTTTCACCTTACCGTGGAATGTTTCCAGTATCGGATAATTTCTTGAATGTTATCAGCCGGGTTAAAAAGAAAATGGTCCCTCCACTCGTTCCAGTCCACAGTAAGGGTTCCGTCAGCGTCCATACTGCCACAACAGGAAAAAATTACTGCTACGTATGTTGTAATAAAATAATTAAAAAAAAAATTATAATAATAAAATAACACAATGCAGCCATAAGACAAAACAAGATAAACTAGACCAAACAGAAAGAAAGTGGACACACTTAGCAGAGTAGTGAACACACACGGCTAGATTTAACTCCTTAGTAATGTATGACGCTCATCTTCTTACATGGCTGCCGTGCAATGCTCCAATATTTTCCACCAAATTTTATTTGCCCCTTTTCTCACCTTTTAAGGATTCTCTCAGCATGGTCCATTGAAATTTTAATGCCCAAAGTCTTAAGTGAATTCAAGATCTCAGACGGTTCAATTTTTCCTAAAATTGAAGACAAAGATTGTAAATGAATAGAGGAAAGATAGTTTATTGTTATTGCACTTTGTAAATGACAAGCCTTATCTGGTAAGATATTCCAGCGATATAAAGCTGATCACAAACTCTCCCCCTGCTGAGCCTCTCGGTGATCAGCTGTAATCTGTGGGTGTTCAATTCCCCTGCAGCGCCCCTACAGGATAACTGAAGCATTACACTGTGCCCATTCAAATCTATAGGACAGTTGTGTAATGCTGGTCAGGACAGGTCCTCCGAGGCTAGAGACGCTCTTTGTAGCTTCTCTTTGCTTTGGCCAACAGAGTAAAATCCTGAACCCCCTCTACCAACTCAATTATCGAAGAGGTTTTATAAAAATGGTTTTTCTTAAGCCAAAAGTTGAGTGAAAATGACCTGGCTGTTACAATAGGATTGTAACTAGCAGGGACCCAGCATTAGTAATTAGTGGGGTAACTAGAAGGGACCCGGCATTACTGATCAGTGGGGTAACTAGAAGGGACCCAGCATTACTGATCAGTGGGGTAACTAGAAGGGACCCAGCATTAGCGATCAGTGGGGTAACTAGAAGGGACCCGGCATTACTGATCAGTGGGATAACTAGAAGGGACCCGGCATTACTGATCAGTGGGGTAACTAGAAGAGACCCAGCATTAGCGATCAGTGGGGTAACTAGAAGAGACCCAGCATTAGCGATCAGTGGGGTAACTAGAAGGGACCCGGCATTACTGATCAGTGGGGTAACTAGAAAAGACCCGGAATTACTGATCAGTGGAGTAACTAGAAGGGACCCGGCATTACTAATCAGTGGGGTAACTAGAAGGGACCCGGCATTACTAATCAGTGGGGTAACTAGAAAAGACCCGGCATTACTGATCAGTGGGGTACCTAGAAGGGACACGGAATTACTGATCAGGGGGTAACTAGCAGAGACCTGGCATTACTGATCAGTGGGGTAACTAGCAGAGACCTGGCATTACTGGTTAGTGAGGTAACTAGCAGAGACCTGGCATTACTGGTCAGTGGGGTAACTAGTAGAGAACAGGCATTACTGATCGGGGGGGGGGGGGGGGAACTAGCAAAGACCTGGCATTACTGATCAGGGGGGGTAACTAGCAAAGACCCCTGCTAGGTGACCTGATCTTAATAAATGCCCCCATTGTCGGGAGCATGCGGGACCCGGGGAGAAGCAGGAGAAGAGGAGCTCTGCACCCTGCATAGGTAATGTATATCACTAGGCGCCGGGCGCGCACCGCTATTCCACGTAGAGGTGAGCGGTCGGCGTCCGACAATTATAGGTCCTAACCTATATCAAAGATCAGCCGATGACAATTATCATTGGCTGATCGTTGTCTCTATTCCACAGAGCGATAATCGGCCGAATCGGGCCAATTTGGCCGATTATCGCTCTGTGGAATAGGGCCCTATCAGAAGATATTACCAGGGTCTCACCATCTTTATTCTTGTCCAGGCTGGTAAATGCAATTTTCATTTTTTTCTCATGTTCTTCCAAATATTTCATGAATTCACCAAAATCCAGCGTCCCGTCCTTGTTTGTATCACCCGCCGCAACAATTTTCTATGGGGAAAAAATGTAAAATAAGATGAAATAGTGCACAAAGGTAGTCGGGTACATTCATACTATACATGTATAACCCCTGGCGAGGATTTACAGAGAACAGCAGGAACACTTTCTGAGAGAGGCATCAAAACTACATCTCCCATCTCTCCCTGGGACAGTGAGCGGGAAGTGATGCTGCACTCTGGAGAAGAAGGAAGGGGGCACTGGGAGGAGGAGGAGGACAGTGTGAACCAGTGGGAGACAGTGCAAGGTGGTCAGCATTATCTAAGGGGAGGAGACCCCACCTGTGCTGGCCAAGGCTGTATTTGTATCAGAGGTTAAAGGAGGGACCTGACAGCTGAGAAAGGAAGGACTGAGTCCAAACATGACTACCCATCTCCTGTGTGTCCAGGGACAGAGTTCTGTATTGCCGCACTTATATTTATGCCATATAGAGTTTGCCATTACCTGCTTCTTCATAACACAACATAACACTTTTCACCCATACTGACCCATTGATTCTCCCCAAGTGTTAATTTGGTTCATGGTTCCATGTTACTTCTCTCTGTGAGTATATTACTTATTGTGTATTGAGTGTGTGCCAAGCTGGGACGGGGTTTCCTGAGTCAGCCCCTGGCAGAAGAGTGAAAACCTCCTGCATACCTCACAAGCTCTTGTCAAGACTCAGGTAGAGGCACTGTGCTGGGTGAGAAGGTGAAACAAACCAAAACCCCCTACCTTACACTGGAAGCTCCATTAGGGGGTGTTACACATGTTCTCAGTGATGAGTAAAATCTAGCGAGGAAGAAACTGGAAGAATTGTCCATAGCAACTGATGGCTGCTCTCATGATTAGATGATATAACATGCCTATATTTCACGGTCAGACAATATTTTGTGAAAAAGTAAAAGAAGAACTCAGGTCTCTATGGATAACACCTTCAGTTCTTGTTTGAGTCTGGGACATAGTTTACCTAGGACCAATGTTATATTCTTACTGCATAGAGTACAAATAATAATATCACTACTTCCATTATAGCAATATCACCTTCAGAAACCATATATTAAAAGGGAAAAGTATTGTGTCTGTCAGTCTCTATACGGCAGCATCCCGCCTGTCAGTCTCTATACGGCAGCACCCGCCTGTCAGTCTCTATACGGCAGCATCCTGTATATTGCTTGGTCTTAATATGCAATTTTTCCGCTTTAAAATATGGTGTAGTACAGCACCCCCTGTCTAGTGAGAGTGGTCTGTAACCTACAAAGGGTTGGGGCCCTCTGCTATAGAGAAAATAGTCTTATCCTTAGGGTGGTATTACACGGGCCGAGCAGGGCCGATAATACCTGTAAACGAGCGCCGATCTGCTAGATCGTTGCTCGTTTACTGGGCGTATTACACGGCCCGATAATCGTTTAACAAGAGCTGCAAGGACATTGTTACCGATGTCCTTGAAGCCCTTGCTAAACTGGCATACATTACCCATCCACGTTCCAGGGCTGCTCCTGCCGTCCGCTTCTCCCTGGGTCCTGCGCGCACTCCACAGCCTGTGATTGGCTGAGTGGCCTATCAGCTGACAGGCCACTGTGAAGCTAGACCCCAAGAGAAGCGGACGGCAGGAGCAGCCCTGAAACGTGGATGGGTAATGTATATCGTTAATCGACGCTCGTGCACGGCTATCACACGCAGAGGTGCGCGGTCGGCGTCCTACAAAAATAGGTTCTAACCTATATCAGCGATCAGCCGATGATCGTTGTCATCGGCTGATCGTTGCATTTATTACACGGAGCGATAATCGGCCGAATCGGGCCAATTCGGCCCATTATCGTTCCGTGCAATAGTACCCTTATTCTTTTCCCATGATCCGTCCTCTGACACGTGATATACAGTAATGTACCCTCGTGCGGGGCTCTTACTACAGCTTTGGTTCCAGCTCTCTGCAGTTTGTACAATTCATTGGCCGCCACTTGAATAAAAACATTATCCCACAGCGGGACGTCTGCCAGGATGGAAAGCCTTCAACTATTCTGGAGAGGAATGTTAGCAAGAACTACGGCAAGAGGTTACACCGGCACGTCTCCTGTCATGTGCCCCATACGGATGTTACACGTGTATCTGTGAGCTATGTATTCCTATACAGGGGTCAAATGTTGTTGCTAAAAAAACAAACTGCACATGACTGTGGTGCCAGGAATAAGCATTATAGTGTATGGGGCTTTGGTTTCTTTTTGTCTATTTCAAGCAATAGCCGATGCATTTCCAGACCACGGTAATTGCCGCTCGGCCGGAGTGAGATGTGAGATTTCTCGGCTCTTTTCTGGCACTGTGACAATGATAGGTTCACACTTCAGACATAAAGTATCCGTTCGTACACGTAAAATTGATGAATGGCTGTCATGTGTATTAACTAAGCTGCTGTGCGGAGTATAAGGTATCATTATGTGGAGCGCCTCATGAAGTAAACTGGAGATGGTGAGTGCCAAGAAAGTTTCTGCATCTCATCTGTCATGTGTGCGCAGTGTCCTGGTAACTGTATCACTGCCTTAGGTGGTCAGGTGCCTGAGGAATACCTTACTTAAAGGGGTTGTCTGGATTTTTCAATAAACTAGCATTGCATTGACCTCTGTGGGTGCTGTATATTCTACATACACTTTTATTTTTTATTTAAAGCCCTTATTGTGTTCTCAGACTCCGTCACATGACCACTCTGCCTGTGTTTTTGTTACTTCCTGTGATGTCACGTTCCCTTTCTGTTTCCTGTTCCTGCCAGTGAGGGAACAGTGAGTCATCAGGTGGGTGGGGTTATATATCCACAATTCTTTAGCCACACCCCTTTAGCTGATGTTGTGGGTGGCACAGTGGTTAGCCATGTTGTGGGGGGCACAGAGGTTAGCTATGTTGTGGGGGGCACAGAGGTTAGCCATGTTGTGGGTGGCACAGGGGTTAGTCATGTTGTGGGGGGCACAGAGGTTAGCTATGTTGTGGGTGGCACAGTGGTTAGCCATGTTGTGGGTGGCACAGTGGTTAGCCATGTTGTGGGTGGCACAGTGGTTAGCCATGTTGTGGGTGACACAGAGGTTAGCCATGTTGTGGGGGGCACAGAGGTTAGCCATGTTGTGGGGGGCACAGAGGTTAGCCATGTTGTGGGGGGCACAGAGGTTAGCTATGTTGTGGGGGGCACAGTGGTTAGCCATGTTGTGGGTGACACAGAGGTTAGCCATGTTGTGGGGGGCACAGAGGTTAGCTATGTTGTGGGTGGCACAGGGGTTAGTCATGTTGTGGGGGCACAGAGGTTAGCCATGTTGTGGGTGACACAGAGGTTAGCCATGTTGTGGGGGGCACAGAGGTTAGCCATGTTGTGGGGGGCACAGAGGTTAGCCATGTTGTGGGGGGCACAGAGGTTAGCCATGTTGTGGGTGGCACAGTGGTTAGCCACGTTGTGGGGGGCACAGAGGTTAGCCATGTTGTGGGGGGCACAGAGGTTAGCCATGTTGTGGGGGGCACAGAGGTTAGCCATGTTGTGGGGGGCACAGAGGTTAGCCATGTTGTGGGGGGCACAGAGGTTAGCCATGTTGTGGGGGGCACAGAGGTTAGCCATGTTGGGGGGGTAACAAAGGTAAGCTATTTAGTGGGGGGCACAGAGGTTAGCCATGTTGGGGGGGGTTAACAAAGGTTAGCTATGTTGTGGGGGGCACAGAGGTTAGCCATGTTGTGGGGGGCACAGAGGTTAGCCATGTTGGGGGGGGGGTAACAAAGGTTAGCTATGTTGTGGGGGGCACAGAGGTTAGCCATGTTACTTTGTAGTATTGGGGTCCTGGGATAACAGCTACATATATATATGCCCTCCATTCTCTGCATGAATTTTTATAACACTCTCCAAAACATTGTGAGCTCCATTGGCGACAAGGGACCAAGATGAGTAAGTACAATCTCTGTACAGAGCTGCAGAATAGGTTGATAAATAAAGAGACTATGGGGGGTAATTTATCAAAAATTGTGCAGAGGAACAGGGAAACAGTCGTCAATAGCAACCAGTCAGATTCTAGGTTTCAATTTTAGAGGCCTTTTTAAAAATGAAAGAAGCAATCTGATTGGTTGCTATAGGCAACTGCCCCCCTGCACAGGCTGTGATACATCTACCCCTATAGTGTTAGGCTGGGTTTACACTGTGTTTTTGCAATTCGGCGCTATATAAATAAAAATTATTATTAAATTATTAATTCGTTTTTTTCATCTGTTTTTTGAAAAAAACGGATGAAAAATGCATTGCAAAAACGGATGCAGTTGTGTGCATCCGTTTTGATCTGTTTTTCTATTGACTTCCATTATAAAAAAAACGGATCCGTTTTTTTTGACGGACACAAAAACGTTGCTGACACTTTTTTTTGTCCGTTAAAAAAAACAGATCCGTTAAACGAATTGCAAAAACGCAGTGTGAACCCAGCCTTATTATTGTACAGTGTTGGGGCAGCGCTGCTGCTGTGTGTAATACGGAGAGGAGACTAGATACTTCACCTCATGGCAGTCACCATTCTATTTCTCGCTGAAGTAACAGAATTCTGGCTCATTGAAACCCCCACACACCTGTAGTATGGCTACTGTAGTGTATATGAAATCCAGGACTACACATGTACATGTGTGCTGGGGTTTGTAGTCCTACAACAGACAAGAAGATTCAGAAAACGAGCGCTGTCAGCGCTCGCTTGGTCCTCGTTCCCTGCTCGCTGCCGCCGCTACTACTGCCGGCACTGAGTAGGTAAGAGCCGGGGGAGCTGCGGGTGATCGCTAGATCATCTAGGCAGCCCACAGAAGATAGCAGCGGTCTCCTGCCGCCACTCCTGTCCCATGGAGCAACGACAGCAGATCGCTACTAATCTAGTAGTTTGTCTTTCAACAGACAATGATCGTTGTCTTCTATTACACGAGACAATTGTCGGCCATAACAGCATATATCGGCCGATAATTGTTTTGTGTAATAGGGCCTTCATGAAAAGGGACAGATTACATATTACAATCCGAAAAAATGTTGGACAACCTCTTTAAGCTGTGTAGAGGTATCCGGTATTTGTATGCTGTTTTACTTATCACACTGCCAAACACTGGTATAACCCCAGTATTAGTGAAGTGCCTGCACTGGTTGGCTGTCTAGTAGTGATTCTCTGAGTATAGTGTGATACTACATGTCCTGTGCTGCTCTTTACCTGGGACAGCTTTCCATAGAATTTTAGTCTCACATACAATATTTTAAACATACAATGGTCGTCCTGGAAGCAGTTATCATATGTTAGCGATGTCCGTGCAGCCCTTTCCTTTAGAGTAAAATAATAAAGTATATACATACCTCTCCACGCTCCCCGGTGTCTTCCTTGCTTCTGTCTGCTGCCCAAAGCTGCCTCGAGAACTGTAGAGCCGGTCATCGAAGTGACAGTCCTTTCAGCCAATCACTGGCCTGGCGCAGTCCAGTCTCAGACAATGATTGGCTGAGCGGCCTGTTACTGAAGAGACCGGCTCAGAAGTTCCACTGGCGGCTGCAGGCAGAAGCAAGGAAGACACCAGGGAGCGGGCAGAAGCCGCGGGGAGCATGGAGAGGTATGTATAAATGTTATTATTCTTTACATAGTCGTCAGCCAGCAATGTACAGTCAGTGGGCGATGATTTAATGCCAGGACCAAAAGATATGATCAGCTGATGATCGCTGTCATCGGCTGATCGTTGTCTTTATTACATGGATCGATAATCGGCCTGATTCAGCAGATTATGGCTCTTTGTAAGAGGGCCCTTATTCACCATTCTCCATTCAGAGCACATGCAGCCTAGTCAGGAGAGATAGCAGTCTGTATAGGTCTACAATCCACAGCCAAAATAGCTACTTATACATAGTAGGAAGCATTCAGCCTATATATATATCTATATCATAAAAATCAAAGTCTGTCTGTCCTTCTGTCTGTCTGTCTGTCCTCTATAGACTTCCAAACGCCTGAACAGTTTGACCCCAAATTTGGCACACAGATACATTGGGTGCCCGGGAAGGTTATTGCGAAGGTCCCGTCCCCGCCAGATGTACAGGAGGGGAGGGGGAGGGGAAAGAGAGGCGCCCCATAGAGATGAATGGGAAAATCTCCTTACTGCAAACACAGGTGATATAATTAGCTGCAGCAGACACGGCAGTTGGAGCCTTAGCAACCAATAGGATTACTGCTTTCATTTTCACAGGGAGCAATGGTTGCTAGGGAAGCTGCCTCACAACATCCACAGTAATAACTGGTAGACCCCCTACTCCATCTATACAGTACATGTATATACAGGACCCCCTACTCCATCTATACATGTGTACAGGACCCCCTACTCCATCTATACAGTACATATATATACAGGACCCCCTACTCCATCTATACAGTACATGTATATACAGGACCCCCTACTCCATCTATACAGTACATGTATATACAGGACCCCCTACTCCATCCATACAGTACATGTATATACAGGACCCCCTACTCCATCTATACAGTACATGTATATACAGGACCCCCTACTCCATCTATACAGTACATGTATATACAGGACCCCCTACTCCATCTATACAGTACATGTATATACAGGGCCCCCTACTCCATCTATACAGTACATGTATATACAGGACCCCCTACTCCATCTATACAGTACATGTATATACAGGACCCCCTACTCCATCTATACAGTACATGTATATACAGGACCCCCTACTCCATCTATACAGTACATGTATATACAGGACCCCCTACTCCATCTATACAGTACATGTATATACAGGACCCCCTACTCCATCTATACAGTACATGTATATACAGGGCCCCCTACTCCATCTATACAGGACATGTATATACAGGACCCCTTACTCCATCTATACAGTACATGTATATACAGGGCCCCCTACTCCATCTATACAGTACATGTATATACAGGGCCCCCTACTCCATCTATACAGTACATGTATATACAGGACCCCCTACTCCATCTATACAGTACATGTATATACAGGACCCCCTACTCCATTTATACAGGATATGTATATACAGGGCCCCCTACTCCATCTATACAGTACATGTATATACAGGACCCCCTACTCCATCCATACAGTACATGTATATACAGGACCCCCTACTCCATCTATACAGTACATGTATATACAGGGCCCCCTACTCCATCTATACAGGACATGTATACAGGACCCCCTACTCCATTTATACAGTACATGTATATACAGGACCCCCTACTCCATCTATACAGTACATGTATATACAGGACCCCCTACTCCATCTATACAGTACATATATACACAGGACCCCCTACTCCATCTATACAGTACATGTATATACAGGACCCCCTACTCCATCTATACAGTACAGGTATACAGAACCCCCTACTCCATCTATACAGTACATGTATATACAGGGCCCCCTACTCCATCTATACAGTACATGTATATACAGGGCCCCCTACTCCATCTATACAGTACATGTATATACAGAACCCCCTACTCCATCCATACAGTACATGTATATACAGGGCACAACAGGTATACCAAACTGAGACTGGGTAACACTGCTACACCAGACCTGACCAATACCGCCATACTGTGCTGGATAACACTGTCATACCAGACCTGACCAATACCGCCATACTGTGACTGGATAACACTGTCATACCAGACCAATACTGCCATACAGTGACTGGATAACAACTCCATACCAGACCTGACCAATACCACCATACTGTGACTGGATAACACCTCCATACCAGACCTGACCAATACCGACATACTGTGACTGGGTAACACCGCCACTCCAGACCTGACCAATACCGCCACACTGTGACTGGATAACACTGTCATACCAGACCTGACCAATACCGCCATACTGTGACTGGAAAACAGTGCCACACCAGACCTGACCAATACCCCCATACTGTGACTGGATAACACTGCCACACCAGACCTGACCAATACCGCCATACTGTGACTGGATAACACTGTCATACCAGACCTGACCAATACCGCCATACTGTGACTGGATAACACTGTCATATAAGACCTGACCAATACCGCCATACTGTAAATGGATAACACCGCCACACCAGACCTGACCAATACCGCCATACTGTGACTGGATAACACCGCTATACCAGACCTGACCAATACCACCATACCGTGACTGGATAACACCGCCACACCAGACCTGACCAATACCGCCATACTGTGACTGGATAACACCCCCATACCAGACATGACCAATACCGACACACTGTGACTGAATAACACTGCCATACGGGTAAATACAACCCTGCAGATATACAGGACACTACAGGTATACAGAACCCCAAAACTATACACTACAAGTGCACGGGACCTCCACAAAACTATATACTACAGGTATACAGGACCCCAAACTTTACACTACAGGTATACAGGACCCCAAAACTATATACTACAGGTATACAGGACCTCCACCAACTATATACTTCAGGTATACAGGACCTCCACCAACTATATACTACAGGTATACAGGACCCCAAACTATACACTACAGGTATACAGGACCCCAAAACTATACACTACAGGTATACAGGTACTCCACCAACTATATACTACAGGTATATAGGACCCCAAACTATACACTACAGGTATACAGGACCTCAAAACCATATACTACAGGTATACAGGACCTACACCAACTCTATAATACAGGTATACAGCACCTTCACCAACTCTATACTACAAGTATACAGGACCCCAAATATACTACAGGTATACAGGAACTCCACCAGCTATATACTACAGGTATATAGGACCCCAAACTATACACTACAGGTATACAGAACCTCCACCAACTCTATACTATAGTTATACAGGACCCTCAAACTATTTACTACAGGTATACAGGACCCCCGAACTATATACTACAGGTATACAAGACCTCCACCAATTATACACTACAGGTATCCAGGACCCTCAAACTATAAACTACAGGTATACAAGACCTCCACCAACTATACATTACAGGTATACAGCACCAACTATATACTACAGGTATACAGGACCCCCGAATATCTATACAGTACAGGTATACAGGACCTTCACCAACTGTACACTGCAGGTATACAGGACCTCCCTCAACTATACACTATAGGCATACAGCCCCCCCAACTATGCACTATATGCGAGACCCCTAAAAACTATACATTGTGGGTATAAAGAACCCCTCCAATTATGCACTACAGGTATACACTATTTCCACTGATTAACTCAGATAAAACAAAACCTTTAGCTTGGCCTCCTGGGCACCTTAGAACAAATCTAATTAACACACTGACAATTTATACCCGGGCAGCGCCGGGTACATTTTCTAGTATGTATATATATATGTATAAGATATAGCACATCTGCTTGACCTGTCAACTTATATAACCTAAAGAGACACTAATCTACAATATAATGGCACAAGTAGCAGGAGGTGAACTTGTACACAATCATTTGTAAGTAGTGATGAGTGAACTTCAGAAAAGTGACTGGGTTCAGCCACGTGGCCAAAACTGAACACTTAGCATTCAGCTCCCGGCATCTGAAGAAGTTGGACGCCGCCCTAGGGTGTCCTGTAAAACATGGATACAGACATAGGCAATAGGCTGTATCTAGGTTTTCCTGGCAACACTAGGGCGGCATCTAGCTTCTCCAGATGCCGAGAGCTAAATGCTGAACGTTCAGGTTTGGTCACATGGTCAACTCTGGACACTTTTTTGAAGTTTACAATGGTTGCAAGTGACCAGAACAGCTATGCAGGATGCATTAAAGGGGTAATCCAGTGCAAGAAAAACATGGCCATCTTCGTCCAGAGACAGCGCAACTCTTGTCTCAAGTTTGGGTGCAGGTTTTGTAACTCAGTTCCATTGAAGTGAATGGAGCTTAATTGAAAACCACACCTGACCTGGAGAGAAGAGTGGTGCTTTCTCTGAAAGAAGGTGGCCATGTTTGTGTAGCACTGCATGTACTCAGTACAAACAATTTTAAAGAGCTTTTAGATCCTAGTACAGTCAAGGCAGAGGGAGAGGCTCCTGCTGCAGCCACATGCAGAATAGTAAGAAGGAAGGAACCCAGCAGATTCCCAGTGTCCCTTTAAGCCGTCTCATTGTGCACTGCATTGCTGTAGGGAAGGCTGGGTCAGCAGTCATTGATTTTATAGCGTTATATAAAGTCAGTTAGGATAAGAGTAGATGAGCCGGCAGTGTACTCGGTGATGTGTTTATTTAAAGGTGTGTGCGGCAGGTCGCTACATGCAGAAACAACGGCCTATCTCCTGAGGCGGGAGGCTGAACATGGAATACATGAAAATAAGGACAGTCTATTACTAACTGTTCACAGCGCCTATAGAGTAACCTCTGTACAGCATATGGCCTTTTATCCCCCAAGGTCAGAGGTCACAGGTTTTTTTTTTGTTTTTTTTTTTTGGTAGAATGTTTTATTGCTGGTATTATTGATGAGAGTCAATCTGCCGCAGTATTATGTGTATGAGGGCACTCCAGGGAGTCACTGTGACGTTGTTATTTATGGGCACAATGGCTGTTGTTATGGGGCCAACATTTATGGGTAAGATGTACACAAATTTTCTCAGGCTTCTATAATACATCTCATTCCTAAAGCAAATTTTTCCAAAGTAGCCATGTATACTGCCTCTTCCACACCAGTATATACTGTGGATGTTTCTGAAGTGGATAGATATATATATATATATATATATATATATATATATATATATATATATATATATATGTGTGATATAAACCGATCATGAGGACAATTGTTTCCAGACACTAATCTCATTGAAGAACACTATAGCCTGCGTATGTATGTAGGTGAGAACAGGAGACATAGCTGTGGGCTACGAGTGTTTGTCCAACAACTAAACTATGTGTATGACCTGCTTCAGGGCTCACGGACGCGGTAGAGCTCATGACCTGTACGACTGGCATACGTCCTCCATACATAGGTGCAAAATTCTGGGGGTACTGTAGATTAGAGGGCCTATTCACCTCTATGGCAACCCTATTATGACTCTATAGAAATAATAAGTAATGTGGCCGTGTGCATGAGCCCTTAAAGGAGTATTCCCATCTGGGGTAGTTATGCCCTATCCTATGTATAACAAATCACAGGAGGCCCTAGTGGTTAGGGTCCTTTAGGAATATAATCGTTAGCCTGAAATCAATCACTATATTACACAGAACGATAGTCGTTACTACGATCATTAATGGTGCTTTTACACGGAACGATTATCGTTCGAATTTTCCCAATAACAATCGCATTTGAGTGATAATCGGCTCGTGTAAACACAGCAGACGATGAAGCGACGAGCGAGAAATCATTTATTTTGATCTTTCAACGTGTTCTCAAATAATCTTTGGTCATTCGCTAAAAATTCGCAGATCACTTTGTGTAAACAGTCACTCCCCGATTCACCCTGTGTGTGGGATAGGCTTAAGCGATCTTAAAAACGATCGCAATAACGATTTTTCTCACGATTTATCTCTTCGTCTAAACGCTGATCGTTATAAAAACCAAATCGTTGCTTCAAACTGGTTAAACGATCGATTGGGCGAATTATCGCTCCGTGTAAAAGGACCATTACACTGAACAATTAGCGATGATTTTAGGGTCAGCGCTAAATCAACGACACACAAACAATTTGGCGATCGTTGCCTGCAATTCTACAGGACAATTATCGTTTAAATTCGAACAATTTAACGATTTTCCGCATGATTATGATCCCTAATGGTCCTTTTATAAGGAGCGATTATCGCTCAAATCTGCTCAATAACAATCGCATTTGATTGATTATCTGCTCGTGTAAATACAGCTAACCATCAAGCGACAGACGAGAAATCATTCGTCGTAATCTTTCAACATGTTATCAAATCATCACTCGCTGATAAAAGTGACCGTAAAAACGATTTATCTCTTCAACTAAACGCTGATCAGGATTAGAACCACATCGTTGCTGCAAATTTGTTAAGCGATCGATTGAGCAATTTATCACTCCATGTAAAAGAACCAATAATTGTACTTTGCAATGACAGACTGAATTTTTTCATAAAGTACACTGTGAAACCCTGCTAGCCCTGGGGTAAAACTGACTTGTTATATATGTTCCTCAAGTCGTTACGATTACAACGATATGTAACATGTATAACTTTTCTTGTATCTGATGGCCTGTAAAAAATTCAAACCATTGTTAACAAATATATGTTCCTTAAAATCGCTCCATTCCCAGGCTTATAGCGCTTTTATCCTTTGGTCTATGGGGCTGTGTGATTGTCATTTTTTGCGCCATGATGTGTTCTTTCTATCGGTACCTTGATTGCGCATATACGACTTTTTGATCGCTTTTTATTACAATTTTTCTGGATTTGATGCGACCAAAAATGCACAATTTTGCACTTTTAGATTTTTTTGCGCTTGCGCCGTTTACCGTGTGAGATCAGGAATGTGATTAATTAGGAGTTCGGGCAATTACACGCGCAGCGATGCAAAACATGTTTATTTATTTATTTTTATTTATAACATGGGAAAAGGGGGATGATTCAAACTTTTATTAGGGGAGGGGGCTTTTTATTAACAACAACACTTTTTTCTTTTTTTTACACTTATACTAAAAGCCCCTCTGGGGTAAGGGTTATTCCCCCCTGGGGTTAGGGTTATTTCCCCCTGGGGTTAGGGTTTTTCCCTCCGGGGGACTTCTAGTATATGCACACTGATCTCTCATTGAGATCTATGCTGTATAGTTATACAGCATAGATCAATGAAATAGGCACTCGATTGCTTGCGGCTGGTGCAGACCCCGGCCCGAGCCGGACGTGTGGATCGCTCCTCCGGGACAACGACCTTATTTTTGTGTCCGTTAAAAAAAAAGCGGATGCGTTTTGATCCATTTTTTTATAATGGAAGTCAATGGAAAAACGGATCAAAACGGATGCACACAATTTATTTATTTTTTTTAAACGGTTGAAGAAAAAAGATAAGAATGAAAAAAAAACGGATTGCAAAAACGACTCACGCAATCTCTTAGTTATGCCCTATCCTGTGCATACTCTGCATAAGGCATAACTATTCCAGATGCTAATACCCCTTTAACCCCTTAACGACCGCGGGCGTATATTTACGCCCTGCGGCCGGTAAGGACGTTCAGAGCAGGGCCGCGCGGCGGCCGCGCTCTGGACCGCGGCGGTCCCGGGTGCCGATTGTAGCCTGGGACTGCAGGTATTAGCGGGCACGGTCCGATCGCCGTGCCCGCTAATACAGTAATCGGATGCAGCTGTCAAAATACCGTTTGCAGCGTCATCCCTGGTGTCTAGTGGGGAGATCGCTCCTCCGGGACGTTGTCCCGGAGGAGCGATCTCCGTTTCTGAAGCCGGACGGGGACCGCTCCAAGATGGCGCCGTCCCCGACTCGCCACTCGTTTACTTCCGGCTGCAGCAGCCGAAAGCAAACGAGTGCTGATCTCATGGATCTCTGCAGCATATCTATGCTGCAGAGATCTCTATGAGAGATCAAAGCACTTATACTAGAAGTCCCCCAGGGGGGTAATAACCCTAACCCCAGGGGGAATAACCCTAACCCCAGGGGGGCTTCTAGTATAAGTGTAAAAGTTAAAAAAAAAGTGTTGCTATTAATAAAAAGCCCCCTCCCCTAATAAAAGTCTGAATCACCCCCCTTTTCCCAGGTTATTAATAAAAGTAAATCAATAAATAAATAAACAAACAAACATGTTTGGTATCGCCGCGTGCATAATCGCCCGAACTATTAATTAATCACATTCCTGATCTCGCACGGTAAACTGCGTAAGCGCAAAAAAATCCCAAAGTGCAAAATTGCGCATTTTTGGTCGCATCAAATCCAGAAAAATGTTAATAAAAAGCGATCAAAAAGTCATATATGCGCAATCAAGGTACCGATAGAAAGAACATGTCATGGCGCAAAAAATTACCCCTGACTCAGCCCCATAGAACGAAGGATAAAAGCGCTATAAGCCTGGGAATGGAGCGATTTTAAGGAACGTATATTTGTAAACAATGGTTTTAATTTTTTACAGGCCATCAGATACAAGAAAAGTTATACATGTTACATATCGTTTTAATCGTAACGACTTATGGAATATATATAACAAGTCAGTTTTACCCCAGGGCCAACGGCGTAAAAACACATATCCACTAAAAACACAAAATGTGGTTTTTTTTTTCAATTTCACTACACATTGAATTTTTTCCTGCTTTTGCAGTGTACTTCATGCAAAAATTCTGCCTGTCATTGCAAAGTACAATTAGTGGCACAAAAAATAAGGGCTCATGTGGGTTTCTAGGTGAAATAATGCAACTGCTATGGCCTTTTATGCACAAGGAGGAAAAAACGAAAACGCAAAAATCAAAATTGCCCCGGTCCTTAAGGGGTTAAGGAATTCTACTAGATCTGGTTGTCTCTCTGACTGAGTAGAATCACATAGTCCAGCCTAACTTTTTTTACATAGAGGACCAAACCCCTTACTGTATATAAAAGACTTATCCAGGGTAGAAACTTTGCTCCTGCAAATCTGCATGAGACAATGCAAAGCATGTTAGTCTGGTCTGTTATGTTAGTCATGTTAGTCTGGTTCCAATTACAAAGTGAGTCAGCTCTGCACAGTACAAAGAAGACGGAATCTGAATATACAGGCCGAGAAGTGAAGCATGTCTGTGCCGTGTCATTCATACATATGGAAGGGACTTTCAGCTGCAGAAATAGATGCAACAATTGGGATGTGTAACCAAAATGTGTGATGTGTGTGAATGCAATCCTACCGCCCCCACCCCCCTCACCACATCCACCACCATGACCGCCCCCACCCCCCTCACCACATCCACCACCATGACCGCCCCCACCCCCCTCACCACCACCATGACCGCCCCCACCCCCCTCACCACATCCACCACCATGACCGCCCCCACCCCCCTCACCACCACCATGACCGCCCCCACCCCCCTCACCACATCCACCACCATGACCGCCCCCACCCCCCTCACCACATCCACCACCATGACCGCCCCCACCCCCCTCACCACATCCACCACCATGACCGCCCCCACCCCCCTCACCACATCCACCACCATGACCGCCCCCACCCCCCTCGATACATCCACCACCATCACCGCCCCCACCCCCCTCATCACATCCACCACCCCGACCACCCTCTTCACCACCACCATGACTGCCCCCACCCCCCTCACCACCACCATGACTGCCCCCACCCCCCTCACCACCACCATGACTGCCCCCACCCCCCTCACCACCACCATGACTGCCCCCACCCCCCTCACCACCACCATGACCGCCCCCCACCCCCCTCACCACATCCACCACCATGACCGCCCCCACCCCCCTCACCACATCCACCACCATGACCGCCCCCACCCCCCTCACCACATCCACCACCATGACCGCCCCCACCCCCCTCACCACATCCACCACCATGACCGCCCCCACCCCCCTCGATACATCCACCACCATCACCGCCCCCACCCCCCTCATCACATCCACCACCCCGACCACCCTCTTCACCACCACCATGACTGCCCCCACCCCCCTCACCACCACCATGACTGCCCCCACCCCCCTCACCACCACCATGACTGCCCCCACCCCCCTCACCACCACCATGACTGCCCCCACCCCCCTCACCACCACCATGACTTTGCTTCTGTGACTGCTCTATTAGAGTAAAAAGGTCTGTTTCAGTCATTGCTAGACATGGGACCTGATGACTACCCCCTGTCCACGCTTCGGCACCACTGCCCATACGTTGTGGTTTTGAGTCATATCTTTTTGACAGCTCGCCAGCATACAGCACCAATAGACGGGCTGCACATTCTGTCTTATTAGTAAAAAAAAAAAAACGACTTCCTGTAAAAAGTGACAAAATAAGAAAACTTCCTATAGAATGTTTTAAAAAAACTTATACCAAGATGAGCTATTGGGGTGTATGGAGGCGGTCTGCTGTCTGTGCTCATGGTAGATGGATGCCCTGCTGCAGCGAGACCAAACATCTTTAGTGTATGTCTGTGACCACTAACAACAGTGACCGTGTTAAAGGGGTTCTCCAGGATATAAAGTAAAATGTAGCTGCCCCACCCCATCCTGCAGTATTACAGTTAAAGGCGAACATTTATCCATTTCAAATTAACTGGTGTCAGAAAGTTATACAGATTTGTAAATTACTTCTTAAAAATCTCTTAGTACTTATCAGCTGCTGTTTGACCTGCAGGAAGTGGTGTATTCTTTCCAGTCTGACACAGTGCTCTCTGATGCCACCTCTGTCCATGTCAGGAACTGTCCAGAGCAGGATAGGGTTTTCTATAGGGATTGGCTACTGATCTGGACAGTTCCTGACATGGACAGAGGTGGCAGCAGAGTGCAAAGAAAACACCACTTCCTGCAGGTCATACAACAGCTGATAAATACAGAGAGATTTTTAAAAAGTAATTTGCAAATCTGTATAACTTTCTGACACCAGTCCAATTTGCCAGTTTTATCCAGGCCACTTTCTTCCAGAATCAGCGCCTCTCCTGTCTTTAGTTTGGTTGCGATTATGAAGCTCAATTCCATGGAAGTAAATGGAGCTGAAGTGTAATACTACACACAACCTGAGAACAGGAGTGGCGCTGTTTTTGCAAGAAAGTTTATAATCCTGGATAACCCCTTTAACCCATTTCTTATGCCCCTATTCCACTGGTCGTTTAAAGGAGCAATATCGTTCGTATTCGGCCGCTACGAGCGATATTCGTCCCGTGGAATAGAGTGCAACGATCAGCCGACATCGTTCATGTCGGCTGATCGTTGCAGTCGCTTGTTTTTCAACATGTTGAAAAACAAGCGACTGATATAGCAGCGATCTGCTGCCGTCGCTCCGTTGAATAGGAGCGTCGGCAGCAGATGCTGCTATATCCTATGGGCTGCCCGGACGATCAGCGATCCTCCGAGCAGCCCCTCCCGCACTCACCCGCTCGCTGCAGCTGCGTTGAATAGCGGCGGCAGCGAGCGGGGAACGAGGAGCAAACGAGCGCTAATAGCGCTCGTTTGCTCCTCCAAACGACTCATGGAATAGGGGCATTAGGGCCCTATTCCACCGGACGATTATCGTTTGCATAATCGTTAACGATTAACAATCTCAAACGACCGCTATTGCGAAAGACCTGAAAACATTCGGTCATTTCTATGGAACGATAATCATTACTTATGATAGTAATTGCGATCGTTTTTCTTCGCTATTTATTCGCTATTGCGTTCGTATCTATTGCGAACGACCGAACGATGTCTTATTCAATGCGAACGATTTGCGAACGAGCAACGATAAAAATAGGTCCAGGTCTTATAAAGTGATCAACGATTTCTCGTTCGGTTGTTAATCGTTAACTGCATTTCAACTGAACGATTATCGTTTATATTCGAACGATTTAACGATAATCTGAACGATAATCGTCCGGTGGAATAGGGCCCTTAGTGTACGTCCCCGTAGTATACCGGCACCAGCCATGTAACTGATAATACACATTTATCAGTGTGACGTCTGGTCATTGGTTTATTCCAGACATGGTTTATTGTCTGGAAGGTTGAATACAGAGAGCAAAGTAACAGAAGCGTCATCCTCATGACCGGCCTCACCACTCCCTGCAGATATTGATCCAACAACCCGGCATAAATATGTCCCCGGGGACGCGGCACAAAGCGCACAGCCAATAAAAAATGCTGCATAGTACATAGTATATAGTATACATGGCAAACACAGGATCTAAGAACAATGATGAACCATGTCTGGAAAGTCTCAATATAGTCTATGGATAGTTTCTATACCAGAACCAGATGTTACTTTGTACTCTTGCTGCAAATATAGCCTAGGCCTTGTTCACACTAGCGTCATGGCTTCTATTCATATCAATGGGATTCAAGCTGTGGTGAAGGATCTGTTTTTGCAGCCAATCACCCCATTGTCCTAGCCACCCACACTGGTGTCAGGCTCTTCCTTGGCCCATGATGAAGTTGGCATCTTAGCTGAGAAACCCGCCATTCTATGGCCAATTACCCTGACATAGAGATAGGGAACCTGGGGCCCTCCAGCTGTTGCAAAACTACAATTCCCATCATGCCTTTGGCTGTCAAGGCATGATGGGAATTGTAGTTTTGCAACAGCTGGAGGGTCCAGGTTCACCATCCCTGACAGGACATAGCAAGTACCAGTAACCACCAGTGCCAGCACTACAAGTGACACACACAATGGGGGAGATTTATCAAACATGGTGTAAAGTGAAACCATGTTATCCAGGAAGTGACCTCCCCATGTTATCCAGGAAGTGACATCACCATGTTATCCAGGAAGTGACCTCCCCATGTTATCCAGGAAGTGACATCACCATGTTATCCAGGAAGTGAAGCCTTGATGCAGTAGTAAGTGCAGGGAAAAAAGCACTTTATTACGGGAAATGCTTATAAGTGTATATTGGTGATTTGTATAACTTTGGGGGGGCAATACAATACTTTAATAAAAATTTTCGCTGGACTTCTCCTTCAAGATGCCCATACAAATTCAAGAGCTGACTGCTCTCTTACCCGATTCCCACAGAAAGAAGGAATTTAAAAGGATTGTTCATTTTTAGAAAAAAACATGGCCACTTTCCTCCAGAAAGAGCATCTTTCCCATCCTCAGTTTGGGTGTGGGGGTTTTGCAGCTCAATTATACTGAAATATATAGAGCTGAATCGTAATACCACACACAGCCTGAGGCACAGGTATGGCGCTGTGCTTTTTCTAATCCTGGATAACGCCTTTAAGGCATATCTCCCTGAGAACAAAAGGGTCAGGCAACTGAAGTCCAGACCCTTTTCTCATCTAACATCATCTGTCGGGGAGAGTCAGGAGGCCTCCATTCACATTAGACAGCCGGCAACTCCTGTCATTCACTCTAAATAATCCTTGTCATCTGATTGAAGTAAATGGCATGATACTTATTTCTGTAGAAGAAAATCTGAGCGTAAATTTTCCATTGAGTGTGAATGTGGTTTAGTAAAACTGTGTTCACACGCATGGGATGAGGATATCTGCGCCCAAATATATTGGGGGTGATTTATCAAACATGGCGTAAAGTGAAACTGGCTCAGTTGCCCCTAGCAACCAATCAGATTCCACCTTTCATTTCTCACAGACTCTTTAGAAAATGAAAGTTGGAATCTGATTGGTGGCAGGGTGATGTCACTTCATGGATAACATGGTGATGTCACTTCATGGATAACATGGTGATGTCACTTCATGGATAACATGGTGATGTCACGACCCGACTCCCAGAGCTGTGTGGGCTGTGGCTGCTGGAGAGGATGATGGCAGGGGGATGCTCAGTGTCCCTCCAGTGCCCTGTGTCCCTCAGTGTCCCTCTGCCATCATCCTCTCCAGCAGCCACAGCCCGCACAGCTCTGGGAGTCGGGTCGTGACATCACCATGTTATCCAGGAAGTGACATCACCATGTTATCCAGAAAATGACATCACCATGTTATCCAGGAAGTGAAGCCTTGATGCAGTGGTAAGTGCAGGGAAAAAGCACTTTATAAGCATTTCCCGTAATAAGTGTATATTTGTGATTTGTATAACTTTTGGGGGGCAATACAATACTTTAATAACATTTTTCGCTGGACTTCTCCTTTAAGGTTAGGGCTACACAGCAGTTCTTGGTTGCACAACCAGGAACTGCAGATGAGCGCAACTTGAACATGCTCAGGTCCGTCCGAACCCAAGTGCACAGCATTTCATTACCGGTGGCTGAAGAAGTTGGATGCAGCCCTAAAGAGTCCTAGAAAACATGGGTAGAGCCATAGGCTGTATCCATATTTTTCAGGACCTAGGGCAGCATCCAACTTCTTCAGCCTACTTCTACTTCAGCCTTCCTCTACTAGGAACCACAACTCCATCGCTCATGGAGTCACCTCAGACCAGGGTGGATTTTTTGCTTCACTTGAGCGATGGATTCATGAGACACAATGACTCCTGGTAACAACAGGGAATCGCCATGTAGCCCCAGCTAAAAGAAGTTATCGAGCGCTCTTGTCTCCAGTTTGGGTGCAGGTTTTGTAAAATTGTGTTTACACAAAGATTTATCTGACAGATTTCTGCAGCCAAAGCCAGGAATGGATTTGAAAAGAGGAGAAATCTCAGTCTTTCCTTTTTGACTTGTTCTCTGTGTAAAGTCTGTTCCTGGCTTTGGCTCCAAAAATCTGTCAGATAAATCTCTGTGTAAACGCACCCTAAGGGTATGTGCACACTGAGGAGTCCGGGCGGATCACCCGCTGCTTGCCCCCCACGTGCTTCTCCACCCATGCCTTAGACTCCATTCTATGGCACGGGGGAAGATGCGCACGGGGCAAGCAGCAGAAACAGTGGCAAGTGATCCGGCCAGATTCCTCAGTGTGTACATAACCTGAGGGTATGTGCACACTACGGAATCCTAACGGAATACCCGCCATAGATTCCGCAGCTCGCATGTGCTCGTGGACGCTGGCGGAAGCGCGCATCTCCCCTGCTCCCATAGACTTCATTCTATGGTTTGACAGATTTCGCCGTCCGCACAAAGAAAAAGCGGGTTCATTCTTCAGGCGGACCGCAGACTCTGTCAAACCATAGAATGAAGCGGACGCGCACGGCTGCCGGCTGCGGAATCTGTGGCGGGTGTCAGGATTCCATAGTGTGCACATATCTTAATGCTGCGTTTACACGGAACGATTATCGTTCAAATTTTCGCATGGCACGATGGCATTTGAGCAATAATTGTTCCGTCCAAACACAGCAAACGATCAAGCGATGAGCGAAAAATCGTTCATTTTGATCTTCTAACACGTTCTCAAATTTTCGTTCATCGTTCGCTAAAAATTCGCAGATCGTTTCGTGTAAACAGTCTTTCAAAGATTCACCCTATGTGAAAGATGGGCTTAAGAGATCTTATAAACGATCGCGTTAATGATTTTTCTTACGAATTTTCTTACGATGTTTCTAACGATTTATGCGTCTAAACGCTGATCGTTATAAAAACCAAATCATTGCTTCAAAATCGTTAAACGATCGATTGGGCGAACTATTGCTCCGTGTAAACGTAGCATAAGGGTGCGTTTACACAGAGAGATTTATCTGACAGATTTTGGAAGCCAAAGCCAGGAATGGATTTGAAAAGAGGATAGATTCCAGTCTTTCCTTTATGACCTGATCCCTGTTCATAGTCTGTTCCTGGCTTTGGCTTCAAAGATCTGTCAGATAAATCTCTCTGTGTAAACGCACCAGAACTCTGTTCCATTGAAGTGAATGGAGCTTAATTGCAAACCACACCTGAACTGGAGACAAGAGTGGGGCTGTCTCTGAAAGAAAGTGGCCATGTTTCTGTAGTGCTGGATAACCCCTTTAATCCTCATGCGGATCTGCAGAAATCTATGCTGGATATGTGAACACAGCCTGAAGGTATACCAAGCCCCCCCACCCCATATACCTTCAATAAGTGTTCAGCCATCGGTTATCTCTCCCACCTGCCGCCCATCCTCCTCATCCATCCATCCTCCTGGAATATTTGCCACTGTCAAGCAATCCTGTGTTCATTTCGGGGAGGGGTAATTCGCAGTGAGAGAGCTTTTTCTGCGGCTTATCTCTCCCTAAACAAAGTGGTCGGGAACTTCCATCAAGACTGACCCCTATCCCCATCGACATAATCTGTCTATGGTTGTTCAGGAGAGCCCCATACACCTTAGAATTAGGCTTCGTTCCCACTGAGCAAAACATGTTCATTCTTCAGCACGGACAGAGCAGGAGCGCGCGCCTCCCATAGACTCCCATTATGAGCGGGAGGCTAACGGCATTCCACAGCGGACAATTCCGCTGCGGAATTCCGCTAGTTTTCCTCAGTGGGAACGAAGCCTAATGCTACGAGTGGCGGGCATGGCCGATTAAAGTCGCATGCTGCATTAAAACTGACAATAGCGAACGGATTGCCGCACGACCAAATTCACTACAATTAGTCGTGATTTCAACATTGCGATCTAAAGTCATACATTGGTGTTCCAATTCCAAGGCATATGATGTGTAGCCGCACTGGTCGGGCAACATTACACCGAGGTCTACGAGGAGAGTGGCCGCATAGTCCAGGTCTATTCACATAGCAGTATGAGTGCGGTGCAGACGTACGAGCCGTCCGTGACATTTACATGATCCGTACTAAAGACACGAAAAGCCTAGCGTCCAACATAAAACTCAAAGCCTAGCTTCCCCCCCAAATCTTGGACTCTACGATGCTCTTACCTCTTCGGCGCCGGCCGCCACGGCCATCCCCATAGCCTTGAGGCCCTGCTGCAGCTCCAAGATGTCCACCTTCCCATCCTTATTGACATCCAGTTTATTGAAGAGCTCGGCGTACTTCACCCTGGTGTCGGATCCCTCGCAGGCAGCCCTGCTCAGCACCAGCTTCTTGATGTGTTCGTACATGGCGGAGGCTGCAGACGTGACCGACTTGGAAAAAGAGAGAGAAGAAAAAATGTTAAGGGAAGAGCGATAGACCGGGATGTGGATACTGGAGGCCAAAATAAAAAAAATGTAGAAAAGCAAGTACTAGAGCTATGACAGGACACCGCCCAGGCTGAGGGAGGATGTAGCCGCCCCGGGGGAGGGCCAGGGAATTCCTTACACTGAGGGGAGGGGGGAATACACCACTCTTTGCTTGCCTCCTCCCTTAGCTCACTCTTCCTCCTCCACCCCTTGGCCTGTACTGTCTCTTAGCTTACTCATTAACCCCTCTATGCCTGGAGCCTATTGTTCAGTTCAGTTCGGCATAAAGGATGACGCACAAGTCATAGAAACATAGAAGATTGTCGGCATATAAAGCCCCCCTGCTCCATCTAGTCTGCCCTGTTAGTTTTTCCCTTCTTATTAACTTAGGATAGATATATGTATACACCAGGCAAGTTTACATTCAGTTATTGTAGATTTACCTACCACATCTGCTGGACGTTTGTTCCAAGCATCTACTACTCTATCAGTATAGTAATATTTTCTCACGTTGCTTCTGATCTTTCCCCCAGTAACCTCTCACTGTTTCCTCTTGTTCTTGTGTTCAGTTTTATTAAAAACCCTTCCCTCCTGAACCTTATTTAGTCCTGTAACATATATAAAGGTTTCCATCATGTCCCCCTTTCCCTTCTTCCTCCTGTAACATATATAAAGGTTTCCATCATGTCCTCCCTTTCCCTTCTTCCTCCTGTAACATATATAAAGGTTTCCATCATGTCCTCCTTTCCCTTCTTCCTCCTGTAACATATATAAAGGTTTTCATCATGTCCTCCCTTTCCCTTCTTCCCCCTGTAACATATTTAAAGGTTTCCATCATGTCCCCCCCTTTCCCTTCTTCCTCCTGTAACATATATAAAGGTTTCCATCATGTCCCTCTTTCCCTTCTTCCCCCTGTAACATATATAAAGGTTTCCATCATGTCCTCCTTTCCCTTCTTCCCCCTGTAACATATATAAAGGTTTCCATCATGTCCCCCCTTTCCCTTCTTCCTCCTGTAACATATATAAAGGTTTCCATCATGTCCCTCTTTCCCTTCTTCCTCCAGTAACATATATAAAGGTTTCCATCATGTCCCCCTTTCCCTTCTTCCTCCTGTAACATATATAAAGGTTTCCATCATGTCCCTCTTTCCCTTCTTCCTCCTGTAACATAAATAAAGGTTTCCATTATGTCCCCCTTTCCCTTCTTCCCCCTGTAACATATATAAAGGTTTCCATCATGTCCCCCTTTCCCTTCTTCCTCCTGTAACATATATAAAGGTTTCCATCATGTCCTCCCTTTCCCTTCTTCCTCCTGTAACATATATAAAGATTTCCATCATGTCCTCCTTTCCCTTCTTCCTCCTGTAACATATATAAAGGTTTCCATCGTTTCCCCCCTTTCCCTTCTTCCTCCTGTAACATATATAAAGGTTTCCATCGTTTCCCCCCTTTCCCTTCTTCCCCCTGTAACATATATAAAGGTTTCCATTGTTTCCCCCCTTTCCCTTCTTCCTCCTGTAACATATATAAAGGTTTCCATCGTTTCCCCCCTTTCCCTTCTTCCCCCTGTAACATATATAAAGGTTTCCATCATGTCCCCCTTTCCCTTCTTCCCCCTGTAACATATATAAAGGTTTCCATCAAGTCCTCCCTTTCCCTTCTTCCTCCTGTAACATATACAGTGGTGCCTTGGATTACGGGCATAATTCGTTCCGGGACCGTGCTTGTAATCCAAATCCACTCTTAAACCAAAGCAAATTTTCCCATAAGAAATTATTTAAATGCAGACAATTGGTTCCACACCCAAAAATAATGATTTATTATTCTGAATAACATGTGAAACAAATGAAACATTCAGAAACAGCAGAATCTGTGATATTATAAGTTACTGTACAGTAATGTAGAGGATGGGAAACACAAGGGCGGACAGAGACTGCAGGGAGCATGAAGGAATGAGCAGGGCAGATGTGGGCACATACATGCAGGACTCTCTGTCTGGGGAGAGAGGGGTTACAGCTATGGAGAGATTACCTCCACAGTCCTGTCCCCTAATGCAAGCCCCAGCCTGAAGTTGATCTGCTATGATTTGGAAGGTGAGGGAGACTTCCTAGGACAGAGTACAGGGCTGTAGACCCCGCTATACAGACCATGTCCCTCCCCCACTTGCGCTCCCACCCAGTACAGGGAGCTCTTAAACCAAAGCAATGCTCTTAAACCAAGTCACAATTTTGAAAAACTGTGAGCTCTTAAACCAAGTTACTCTTAAACCAAGGTACCACTGTATAAAGGTTTCCATTATGTCCCTCTTTTCCCTTCTTCCCCCTGTAACATATATAAAGGTTTCCATCGTGTCCCCCCTTTCCCTTCTTCCCCCTGTAACACATATAAAGGTTTTCATCGTATTCCCCCTTTCCCTTCTTCCCCCTGTAACATATATAAAGGTTTCCATCATGTCCCCCCTTTCCCTTCTTCCTCCTGTAACATATATAAATGTTTTCATCATGCCCCCCCCTCCCCCACACACACACACACACACCCTTTCCCTTCTTTTCTCCAGACTATACACATTCACATTCTTAAAGGGGTGCTTCAGCGGGAAAAAAAATATTTCATATCAACTGGTGTTAGAAAGTTATACAGATTTGTAATTTACTTCTGTTTAAAAATCTCAAGTCTTTCCATACTTATCAGCTGCTGTATGTCCTGCAGGAAGTGTTGTTTTATTTACATTCAGACACAGTGCTCTCTGCTGACATCTCTGGCCCAGACAGGAACTGTCCAGAGCAGCAGCAACTCCCCATAGAAATCCTCTCCCGCTCTGGACAGTTCCTGACTCGGCCAGAGAAGTCAGCAGAGAGCACTGTGTCTGAATGTAAATAAAACAACACTTCCTGTAGGACATACAGCAGCTCATAAGTATGGGAAGACTGGAGATTTTTAAATAGAAGTAAATTACAAATCTATATAACTTTCTGACACCAGTTGATCTGAAAGAAAAATGTTTTTAACTGGACAACCCCTTTAAGTCTTTACTGATGTGTTTTATGCCTCTCACCCTCCACCATTTTTGCAGCCGTCTTCGGACCTGTTCTATTTTAGGATGTGGATAAGATGTGAACAGTCCCTTAATTCCAGTGTAAACCAGTGCAAAACTACGACTCCTAACATGTCCAGACTGTCTGGCATGTCTAACATGCCTAACATGTCGGCTGTCTGGGCATGTTGGGAGTCGATGTTTTACAGTGGAGTTTGCAATAGAAAGCCAATGACCATCTCCATACACAATGACCGGGATCGCATGACAATGACTATAGTTAATAGAGAAAAAAAAGTTATTAATGTAACATCTACATGAAAAACAACTGGAAATCCCACCCTACTTATGTACCTGTTATTAAAAACAAAACTTTTTCTCATTGCCAAGACCCTCACAGATACATGAAAACTTAAAGGGATTGTTCACCCAAAAAAAAAAATTCAAATCAACTGGTGCCAGAAAGAGATTTGTAATTTATTTCTATTAGAAAATCTCAAGTCTTCCAGTACTTATCAGCTACCGTATGTCCTGCAGGAAGTGGTGTATTCTTTCCAGTCTGACACAGTGTTCTCTGCTGCCACCTCTGTCCATGTCAGGAACTATCCAGAGCAGTAGCAAATCCCCATAGAAAACCTCTCCTGCTCTAGACAGTTCCTGACATGGACAGAGGTGGCAACAGAGAGCACTGTGTCAGACTGAAAAGAATACACCACTCCCTGCAGGACATACAGCAGCTGATAAGTACTGGAAGACTTGAGATTTTTTTTTTTTTATATAGAAGTAGATTAGAAATCTTTGGCACTTTTTGGCATCAGTTGATTTGAAAGAAAAAAAAATGGTGAACAACCCCTTTAACATGAGTGAATTACAGTATTAATGAAGCAAAGCGCTTTGTTAGCTCGGCAGTCGGCTGATCAGCCTGCTGCCTTCTCCAGTTGCCGGGAAAAGTTGGATCCAGTCCTAGGCAACTGGGAGAAGTTTCCCAGGACTGGATCCAGTTTTCCAGGCACCGAAGAAGAGCGGCACTGAGTTATAAGGCAGCAGGCTGATCAGCGGACTGCCGAGCTAACAAACTCACTACTACTGTAAATTCACTCATCTCTACAGAGGAGGAGCAGGGAGATGTGCAGGGTAGCACTTCTCATCTTCCCGCTCGCTGTCAATCATCTCTGTCCAGCAGCCCCATAGATTTATAATGAAGCTGCTGGATGGAGATGGCTGTAAATGGTGCTGCCATGCGCTTTTCTGGCTCCTTCTTTTGGTCGGTGGGGGTCTCAGTTGTAAGGCCCCAACTAATGGAGTTATTCAGGCTTAGAAAAAGCACAGCTACTGTCTTGCAAACACAGCTCCACCCCTGTCTTCAGGTTGTGTGTGGTATTACACTTTAGCTCCATTCACTTCAAGGGAACTGAGCCGCAATACCACACACAACCTGAGGACAGGGGTGGTGCTGTTTCTTAAAGAAAGTGGCCATGTTTTTCTTTAACGCATCAGTATAGCATTGCTCTCATGCATTCTGCAAAGTTTGGCATGGAAACATACGGCACACGCTGGGCAGTCAGGTTGCCGAGCCAACAGTACCATGCCCATCGACTTCTGTGTACAAACCTTTTTCTCAAAACTCATGGAACTCGCTGGGTGCCATACGCAGGCCTCGTCAACACGACTGCCCGGTGTATGCAGCATTTGTCCGCATCAAATTTTACAGAACAGGTGGGAGAGCAACAAAATGGATTTATGCTTTCAAGCTGGGTTCACACTGTGCATTTTTCTTTAGTTTTTAGCTTTAGGCAAGTGATAAAGGGGTTCTCCAGCAAAATTCTTTTTCTTTCAAATTAACTGGATTCAGAAAGTTATATAGATTTGTAATTTATTTCTTTTTAAAAATATCCAATCTTCCCATACTTATCAGCTGCTGTATGTCCTGCCGGAAGTGGCATATTCTCTCCAGTCTGACACAGTGCTCTCTGCTGCCATCTCTGTCCATGACAGGAACTGTCCAGAGCAGCAGCAAATCCCCATAGAAAACTTCTCCTGCTCTGGACAGTTTATGCCAGGTTCACATTTTCTTACATTTTTTTTCTCCTTTTATGGTAGATTTTTATGCATTTTTGTGAGGTTTTTGGAGCTTTTTTTTTTTTTTACCGTATTTTATAGGTGTTTAATGCACATCTAATGTTTGGTTTGCATTTTTTCCATTTCTCTTTTACAGGTATCAGTGAGCATCTGGGAACTGAAACTGATATGTGCTGTGGTGGAGAGCAGCCGCCGCCATTCCTTTAAGTGACCTGTTGGGAATCTCTTAGTGGCTCAGCTCAGGCCGTATGCGCTATTTTACAAGGACTAAATAACACAGTAGACCACGCTGGTAAAATAACATATACGGCCTGAACTGAGTCACTAGGAGATTCCCATCAGGCCCTTGAAATGAATGGCAGCTGCTCCTCTTTGCCATATATCAGCATCCAGTTCTCAAGTGCCCATTGATACCTGTGACAGACACGTACCAGCATGAACTAATCCGTATTCGGGCCGTGCCACAAAAAACTCGCCACAATCAGCTCCACAAAAAACGGACAAGCTATTGTGCAGTCCATAATTGGGGCACAGGTTAACCCATAGGAATCAATGGAGAACCGTCTTACGGAAATTCCTTCGCATAACGCAGATCAGTCTTTTAGTGACTTAATTTTAGCTAATTGTGCGGATCCACAATACGGACACAATGCGGGTGTTTTTTGCGGGACATAAACAAAAAAAAGACACTTGACCAGTGATTATGCGGTCAGCAAAAAAATCAATGATGTGCGAATGGTGCCTGAACTATAGCGTTTTATGCAGTGTTTTATTAGATTTTTTGAGTCAAAGTTAGGAGTCAATTTAGAGGGAATTAGAAATACAAAGCAAGGACTTATACTTCGTCTTTATGCTGGAACTATTTCTGGATATGACTCAAAAAATGCATCAAAAAGTGAAAGAACGCTGTGTGTGAAAAAGTACTGGCGCGCGTCCACTTCTCTCCACTGGATGTCGCTGTGACCACACTGTCCGCTCTGTCTATGACTCCTCTTGCTCGGTTACCGCTTGCATTACACAACTGAGTCGCTAGATGTCACTGTATGCTAAAAGAAAATCGAAGCGTGCAATACCACGTCTATCCATCTGATGTCACTAGTGAGACAACGCCTTCTACATGACACACAGACAGGTACGGAAGCCGAGAAGGAGCAGAAAGAGAAAAGGGCGATCCGGGCGGGACACGGAGGAAACGACTTGTGCAACGACCGGGGTAAGGCACCGGGTAATAAATCAGGGCGAGATGTTGTATTATACGGGTGGAGGACCGGCTTCATGTATTGCAGAGATCGGGCAATGGCCACAGGGCTGTTCTGCATATGAATACAGCTGCAGATGGCTAAAAATACATGTTCCATGGCCCAGGCATAGAGCAATGCAAGAAGCAGGCAGGTCAGCATTGTGTATGCTTGCATTGGGATATACTGGAGCATGCATATGTCTGTCATGCCTAGTCTATGGGATTTGCAATTGGGTTTGTTTGTTGTTTTTTGCACAGTCACCTATAGAGGCTGCAGATGTGAGGAGCCCAGGCCATAGGGGAGGAGGATAGTGGCCCCCAACCTGTGCCTCTCCAGCAGAACTACAACTCCCAGCATGCACCAACAGGTTAGGGGATGATGATGGGAGTGGTAGTTTTACATAAGATGGACATCCACAGACTGGGAACACTCCCATGCTAGGAATTACAGGATCATTTCTGTCAGGAGGACAATGGGAGTTGTAGTTTTCTGACCGCTGGGCAGCCACAGGTTAGGAAACACTGCTGGGGCATGATGGGAGTTGTAGTCTTACAACCGCTGTTGAGCAATCCCATGGGAAGGTGCTAGGAAGGATAAAGGTGAGGCACAATGGGAGTTGTAGTCTTGCGACTGTTGGGAGAGCTAGAGACTAGGAGGATACAGGAGGAATCGGCATGATGGGAGTTGTAGTTTTCTGACCGCTGGGGAGCCACAGGTTAGGAAACACTGCTGGGATATGATGAGAGTTGTAGTTTTACAACCACTGGGGAGCAATTCCATGGAAAGATCCTAGGAAGTATCAATGTGAGGCACAATGGGAGTTGTATTTTGCAACCGCTGGTGAGCAATCCCATGGGAAGTTGCTAGGAAGGATAAAGGTGAGGCACAATGGGAGTTGTAGTCTTGTAGCTGTTGGGAGAGCTAGAGACTAGGAGGATACAGGAGGAATCTGCATGATGGGAGTTGTAGTTTTCTGACCGCTGGGGAGCAATTCCATGGGAAGATTCTAGGAAGAATAAAGGCGAGGCACAATGAGAGTTGTAATCTTGCGACTGTTGGGAGAGCTACCGACTAGGAGGATGCCATTAGGGCATGATGGGAGTTGTAGTTTTGCAACTGCTGATGAGCAATCCCATGGGAAGATGCTAGGAAGGATAAAGACGAGGCACAATGGGAGTTGTAGTCTTGCAACTGTTGGGAGAGCTACCGACTAGGAGGATTCCCTTAGGAGGATGCCAGGAGGCGTCAGGGCATGATGGGAGTTTTAGGTTGGTGACCTCTGGAGAACCACAGGTTAGGAAACACTGCCGGATCATATTGGGAGTTGTAGTTTTTTAACGGCTGAGGAGCCACAGGCTAGAAACACTCCCATGGGAGGATGCCAGGAAGCATCAAGGCTGTCAGGGAATGATGGGAGTTGTAGTTTGGCAAACAACTGGAGAGCCTTGTGTTATAAAACACTGCCGGGGCATGATGGGAGTTTTAGTTTTGTAACTGCCGAGGAGCCACAGACTAGGAGCACTCCCATAGGAGGATTTCAGGAAGCGTCAGGGAATGATGGGAGTTGTAGTTTGGTAACCTCTGGACAGCCACAGGTTGGAGAACCTTCTTAGTGGTCACTCTGTGATTCATTGTTGTTACATTGTTATTGCAGTTGTTACATTGTTGCATTGTTTCCTCCTGCACAGGACTGGACACCATCAGGAGACATAGGAGGGATTATGCCTTTAAATGCATCTGGAAAACCATAGAGACGATCACAATGACATCAGCTCCTGGCTGCTCGGGCGAGACAAGGGCGGATAAAGGAAAGTGGACAGAGGCAGCGGCTGTCATTGCCTCCCACTGCAGGATGGAGGCAGGAGGGCAGCACTGAGCTGGGGGAGGACGCTCACCGTTCCTGGGGAAGAAGTGGAATTTTCATGACTTTTTTGCACTGATCAATCCTGGGAATTTACTGCTCAGAGCCGGACTGAGCCCATCAGAAAGGGAGAAATCCTGAAAATCTTGTATCCCCCACCCATATCATCACCCTGTGGCCTCCCGAGTCTGGTTTATGGCTTTCATGATGATGAAAAAGAAGAAATTTAAGTTCCGGGTGGACTTTGAGTTGGATGAACTCTCCTCGGTTCCGTTTGTGAATGGGATATTGTTCTGTAAGATCCGTCTGCTGGACGGCGGCAGCTTCAGCGTGGAGTCCACCAGGTAAGAGATGCCATAGACTTCTATAGGGCAGGGGTCCACAACTAAGGGCTTGCTGGGAGTTGTAGTTTTGCGCCGGTTGGGAGATCACTACTGTAGTGGATTAGTGAGTAAAACAGTGTAGAAACTCTGGTGTCATTGATCGGGTCCATGATCCTGTCTATGGAGTGTATGTCCTATAATGGGTTATAGGATTATCCAATCTATCATTATGTCTGCATGAGTTATTAGGCATCGGAGTCTCGAGGTACAACTCCCATCAGAGCCTTGAACACACTAGGTCAGGGGTAGGGAACCTTGGCTCTGCAGCTGTTGCAAAACTACAACTCCCATCATGCCTGGACTGCCAAAGCTAAAGCTTTGGCTGTCCAGGCATGATGGGAGTTGTAGTTTTGCAACAGCTGGAGAGCCAAGGTTCCCTACACCTGCACTAGGTGCAGTTATTGGAGATAGACACCCCGCTGCAGGCTCACCCCAATACAACTCTATATAAAGATTGGGGTCTTCAAACAGAGAGACGGCCATGTGCTGCATACAAAGGTTCATTCTTTACATGGTGGAATCTAAAGATTCCAGCCTCCATATAGCAGATTGACAATCCCATACACCACCATTCTTTCTGTTGCAAAACTACAACTCCCATCATGCCCAGACAGAAAAGGCTGTCCATGTGCATGATGGGTGTTGAAGTTTTGCAACAGCTAGAGAGCTGCAGGTTGAGGAACACTGTAATAGACTATAGTACCTGTCACTGTGGGTATTAATTCAAGGGTCTCCTACGGCCAGGAGTGCCTCTTTGGGGTACAATCACACATCACATTTTCTGATAAATCAGCACTGACTTGTGCAGTTTTTAGGGCCCTAATCCACCGGACGATTATCGTCCAGATTATCGTTAAATCGTTCGAATCGAAACGATAATTGTTCGGTTGAAATGCAGTTAACGATTAACGACTGAACGAGAAATCATTGATCGTTTTATAAGACCGGGACCTATTTTTATCGTTGCTTGTTCGCAAATAGTTCGCATTGAATAAGACGTCGTTCGGACGTTTGCAGTAGATACGAACGCAATAGCGAAGAAAAAACAATCGCAAATACGATCATAAGTAACGATTATCGTTCCATGGAAATGAGAGAACGTTTTCAGGTCTTTCGCAATAGTGGTCGTTTGAGATCGTTAACCGTTAACGATTATGCGAATGATAATCGTTCGGTGGAATAGGGCCCTTAGTGAGGATGCAGATTCAGATGGTAGAGTATACAAGAGGGAATCCCGGCTGCTCCTGTGCTGACGCTTTTCTGGTCCCCTGCCGGTCTTTGCCCACCTGGCTACTGAAATAACATGTGGACACGTGTGACTGCAGCAGACAGTGGCTTTCTGAAACAATCACATGGGTCAACACGTTGTCACTGCATCTGCTTGTACAGAGACCGTCAGGAGACCAGGAAAGCGTCAGAGCGGGAGTGGTAGGGGGAAGGTGAGTATAGCTTTTCAGTTTTTTTTAATTCCCCATTAAAGTCAAATGATCTTGTATTCAGGCTGTGTTCACATGATGTGGTAATGTTGCTCTTTTTATTACAGAGAGGCAAAGGTTAGGAAACCATGTTAGGATATGATGGGAGTTGTAGTTTTGCGACTGCCAGAGATTGACAGTCTGGGGAGCACTACTATAAGAAGATGCTAGGAAGTATCAAGGCTGGGAGTTGTAGTTTCACAACTGCTGGAGAGCCATGGGTTATGAAACACTGTCAGGGCATGATGGGAGTTGTGATTTTGCTACTGTTGGAGAGCCATAGGCTGGGGAAGCTTTATGGCTGTCAGTGCATGATAGGAGTTGTAGTTTGAAAGCCGTTTTAGTTGTGGCAAAAAGTTTTGTTGCATTTTTGGACATTACACTAAAAAGTAAAATACAACGTGTGTGAACAGGCGTTGAATATTTGAACAATGCTGATATTATTGGGCACTCCCGAGTCCCACGCATCAGGGCTCTATGGCGTCTCCTACAACTTTTACTAGTAAATAATTCCAATTTGTAGCCGATGAAGAAGGAATGGTGCGGGTCGGGATTACACCGTGTTTATAAACGTCTGCTTCCTCGTTTTTATGACTCCCTCTGTCCCGTTAATGACGGCTGATTCTCTGCGCCGCTGTACGCAGCTAATGATGGAGTCATCCTGGAGGAGGAAGCTGACAGGGAAACACAGTCAAGAACCTACAGTAGACGGTTATGGGTGTGGGAGAATACACTGGGAAATTTACTTTAATGAAGGGGGTCACTTAAATTTAGGTTTAGTTATAAAGTCGGCGAGGAGTACAGAAACATGTTTCTTTTTGTTCTTTATTCCAAAATAAACTGAAGTATAGTGGTTGCTAGGGAGGCTGTGCCTAGCAACCGATTTAAAAACTGCAGTCGTTAACAACTAGTATGTGCCTTGTCACCCGCCTCATTTATCAAGACAGGAATAAGCAGTTTTTGTTGCCCATAGCAACCAGTCAGAGCTCAACTTTCATTTCTTAAAGTGTTATGATTGGTTGCCATGAGCAACACCTGTATCTTTTTGTCAGTCAGAGAACCTAACCTAACCTTTTAAAAGGGTTATCCAGCATTAGAAAAACATGGCCACTTTCTTCCAGAGACAGCACCACTCTTGTCTCAAGTTTGGGTGGGGTTTTGCAACTCTGTTCCATTGAAGTGAACCGAGCTTAAAGGGGTATTCCAGGAAAAATCAACTTTTCCCCTATCTACAGTATTGGGCCCGGCTTCTATATTATGAATAGAGCGGGTATGGCATGTGACCCGCGGCTCTATTCATTCCTATGGAGTGACGGAAAGAGACGCGTATGCCGGAAGAGCGCTGTACTCTGTTCTTTCTGTCGGCTCCACAGAAACAAATAGAGCCACGGGTCGCTTGCCGCACCTGCGGCTCTATTCATAATACAGAACCCGGGGGCCTGATATGGAGATCAGTGAGGGGTACAGAGGTTGGACCCCCGCAATCTCCTACTTTTCCCCTATCCTTTGGATAAGGGCAAAGTAAATTTTTCCTGGAATACCCCTTTAATTGCAAACCACACCTGAACTGGAAACAAGAGTAGTGCTGTCTCTTTAAGAAATTGACCATATTTTTCTAATGCTGGATAACCCCTTCAAAATTTTCTCTGACTGACAAAAAGATACAGGTGCCCATTAACCGGAAAAGACCCCCTTAATTTTGCAAGCTGACATGGCAAATGGCTAGGCTTGACCGGTGCCACACACACTGTTTCCCCCACTCTTGGCTTCGCTCCTGTCAAACTATGGGGCAAATTTATCTAACCTGTCCGAAAAACAGGCCTTTGTTGCCCATGGCAACAACCACAGCACAAATCTAAGCCGAATCTAACCTGCTTATATGTGCCTATTGCACACGGGGCGCTGAGGATGAAGGTATGTCTCTTAGAGTGGTATTACACGGGCCGATGGGGGCCCAATAATACCTGTAAACGAGCAGCGATCTGCTAGATCGTCGCTTGTTTACTGGGCCTATTACACGGCCCGATAATCGTTTAACAAGGGCTGCAGGGACATCGTTACCGATCTCCTTGCAGCCCTTGTTTAAACTACATACGTGTAATATCGGTGCGCGGCCATCGACTGACGATATACATTACCTATCCACGTTCCAGGGCTGCTCCTGCGGTCTTCTCCCCGGGTCCTGCGCACTCTAGTTTCAAAGTGGCTTGTAAGCTGACAGGCCGCTCAGCCAATCACAGGCCGGGACTGCCGCGGGCAGTGATTGGCTGAGCAGCCTGTCAGCTGACAAGCCACTCTGAAGCTAGAGTGCGCGGGACCCGGGGAGAAGACCGCAGGGGCAGCCCTGGAACGTGGATAGGTAATGTATATCGTCAGTTGCCAGCCACACACTGATATTACACGTAGCGGTGTGCGGTCGGCGCCCGACGAAAATAGGTCAGAACCTATATCAACGATCAGCCGATGATCATTTGTCATCGGCTGATCGTTGTATTTATTACATGGAGCGATAATCGGCCGAATCGGGCTGATTATCGTTCCGTGTAATAGTACCCTTATGGTGCGTTTACACAGACAGATTCTTGAAGCCAAAGCCAGGAATGTATCTGAAAAGAGGAGAAATCAGTCTTTCCTTTATGACCTGTTCTCTGTTTATAATCTGTTCCTGGTTTTGGCTTCAGAAATCTGTCAGATAAATCTGTCTGTGTAAACGCACTATTGCGCTGTTTCATCTCTAGATTAGTAAGGTGGTGGCAGGTGGGGTTGTCAATGGTTGGACCCCCACCAGTCAGCTGTTTATCCCCTATTGGGTAACAAACAACTCGGAATACAACAATAATTTTAATTTTTGTCTAAAGAAATTGATGACAGATGCATCTGGTGTTACTGGGCAGCAGCAGTAATATTGTGGGTATGGGGACAGGATCTAGTGTGTTTTTAGGGTGGTTAGTAAGCTACAATGGCTCATGACCAGCAATTTCAATTGATTTGATCCCTGGAAAAAGGAACAAAATCTGCTCTCATATTTGACTCGCTTGAGGAAGCGATGAGTCAGAACCTCAGGAAGCAATGTCCTACATCAGCCGCGCTGTGAGCAATTTTGTTTAGTTGCCACGAGCGACCAAACGTGCCGAAACCACATCTGCAAGAGGGGACTGGCGTACACCATTCATTCTCATCTGGGCCATACAATATATTTACCACTGAATGTGCCAGCGGGAAGTTTAAAAAAAAAACAACTTGTAATTTCCCAATTTTTGCCATTGGGAAAAAAACAAAAAAAAACAAAACTGTCTGTTACGAGGACTATGAAATAAGATTAAAGAAGCACTCCCAGATTTTTATTTTTTTTTAAGCCGCCAATAAATATAATTCAGCTGGTATTACCTCATGAGTTCTTTCTATCTATCTATCTTTTCAAAAACTTCCTGGAATGGTTTCCTTCAGTTGTGTCACGTGATCTTATGCTGACCCACTGGAAATGACGTGTGTTTCTGTGCTCTCAATTGGGTTACTATCTCAGCCAGCAGAACCTCCTGTATAATAAAGCTGCATGGACTGTTCTATACAAGGGGAGACAGATTTTCTGTAGCATGTGAACAGAATTGTGGAAATAATGTGTACATACAGATTTGATGTTGTTTTGGTGCAAAATCTGCTGAAACTATTTTTTTTTTTTTTACGCCACCACTCATGGGTATAGTCTAGCATTGCAGCTTATTCATCCTATATGTCAATTTTTTTTCTTCTTCTTGCTCTTCTGTAATATAATTTATTTTTCTTGCAGAGAGGTTGTCCAAGCAAACTGTGTCCACTGGAAGAAATGTTTTTCGTTCATGTGTAAGATGAGTGCAAGTGCGGCGTCCGGTATCCTGGACCCCTGTATCTGCAGAGTATCCGTCCGCAAGGTAGGACTGCTAAAGCAGGAGAGGAAGCATAGGCTCTATTCATACTGGCATCATGGTTTCTGTGGTCACATGACCAGCTGACCTTACACACCCAATAGCGGATTATAACAGGTCCGTTTCGGGCGGTAGCCCGGGGCCCATGGTCATGATTTGCAAAAAAATTGCTGCTTTTTAGTGCAATTTTGCACAAATCTGGGCCAGGAGACAATGCAGTAACATTAGAGAATATATTGAAGGACCTTATCATGTGACAATGATGTCACCACAGGTCCTTTACAGGTTGCATTATGGACTGACGTTAGTGCCGCTATAGTTACAGTGGGTTGAGGGGGCCCAGGCTTGGTGAACAGCCCTGGGCCCATAGTAAATCTGCCCCTGTACACACCTATATTGGGGCCCGTGTTCCACTATGATTTCTATCATTCTAATGACAGTGTGCTATTCTGCTCATCAAAAGTGACGTATACCCCGACCGACACAATGTCCTGGTGCCTGTGTGAGCAAAGCCTTGGTGTATCCAGTGTATTCTGATATTTCTGACTACATGTAAAAAGTTGAAATCCCTGATCTCATTCTCTTATTTATTTTAGGAGCTGAAAGGCGGGAAAGCGTATGCCAAGGTAAAAGCACCAGTATTCACAAATCCTTTATAATATAAACTGCAATGGCAAATGTTTTATTAGAAGTGTTTAAAGCATCATAAAAATCTGTCAGAGTCTGGGTGGTCAGGTCCCCACCAATAGCTAGAAGGAGTTGGGAGAAGCGCAAGGCTAAGCGCTTCTTTCTGTGAGATGGATTCTATAGTAAGTCTATGGAGCTGGAGAGAGAAGGCTCAGCCCTGGCTCATTTTAGGCCCTGACCTATGAAAAGTTTTAAGTGCAAAAACTTTGTGCGGACAGTACAGTACATGTCATAGTTGGGGAACCCTGAGCAATATGTGCGTTTTAGGTTTCATCTCCGTATAGAAAGGTCGCTGGTGCACCTAGCATTTTAGGGCTTAGGGTACCAATCGATTTTTTTTTTTTGACAATTAACGATAAACTATCTCAAACGACCCAAAATTGTTTGCCCAATTAAACGGAACGATGATCGTTACTTATGATCGTTCTTGCGGTCGTTTTGTCGTCGCTATTGTGTATGTTTCAGCTATGGCTTCTTATTACACCGAACGATGTGTGAACGATCAAACGAATACTCATTGGTCGTTTAATTGTTGTCTGCTATTACACGAAACAATTATCGATTAAATCCGAACAATCTAACAATTTTTCGAACGATAATCGTCCCGTGTAATACGGCCCTTACTCTGTTGCTGATGTGATGTTTAACATTGTGTCGCTGTTTTTGCTTGTTTGCTATTCCAGCTCGGCTTCGCAGACTTGAACCTTGCAGAGTTTGCCGGATCTGGCAACACCGTTCGGAGATGCCTCCTAGAAGGGTATGACACCAAAAACACAAGACAAGATAACTCTATCTTAAAGGTTAGTAAAGTCACCGGTACAGCATCAGTACATGTTCTGTGTTATAATAAAGGACCGGACAAGCTACAGGAGACAGGAGGCCACCTTGAGATTTGCTGCTGCTATCCAAGTTTTTGGTTGATCGCTTGCAGAAATTTTTTTTTGAGATATATTGACTGTTTTAGCTGATCTCATGAACCATCACTTTTTAAAGATACCGTGTTTTTTTTTTTTTCTTTTATAATTTATATTAGTGCGATGTGATGTTCATTCTGTTTCCATAAGTAATGGGTTAAAGGTGTATTCCTATACTTATCACGGAGCCACCAGGACAAAGATCAGTGTGAACTGAGGTGTGACATGTGCTACCGCTTGCTTTTTCTTATCGGTGAGCCCCCAACTGATCAAAACCCTTGTCATGTCAAAAAATGACATTAAAGGGGTACTCCAGAGAAAAAAAATTCTGCATCAACTGGAAGTCTTCAAGTACTTATCAGCTGCTGTATGTCCTGCAGGAAGTGGTGTATTCTTTCCAGTCTGACACAGTGCTCTCTGCTCACACCTCTGTCCACATCAGGAAACTGTCCAGAGCAGCAGCAAATCCTCATAGATAACTTCTCCTGCTCTGGACAGTTCCTGACATGGACAGAGATGGCAGCAGAGAGCACTGTGTCAGACTGGAAAGAATACACCACTTCCTGCAGGACATACAGCAGCTGATAAGTACTTGAAGACTTGTTTTTTTTCTTTCAATACTTGTAGAAGTAAATTGCATTTCTGTATAACTTCCTGACACCGGTTGATTTTTAATTTTTTTTTAATCCTGCCGGAGTATCCCTTTAAGGATATTTCAACAATCAATAGACCAGGCCGAGTGTTATGATGATTGATGCCTTAGAAGCATTACGATCCACCTTCTCATCAGCTAATGAATACAAGTGTTGGAATAGACTTGATTGCAGTAAAAGCCGTAAATCTAAAAGCCGTGTAGTGTGTACTGCAGAGAGGACTCATCTGGAAGATCTCCCGTCATTCCTGGAATAGTAATCACAGTCGGAGGACATCATTGTGAATTATTAAATCTGAGTCTTCCTGGCTAATGCACTCACAGCTCTGGGATATAAACACGTTCTCTCATCCTCTTCCTCATCACCATTATAGATTTCCAGCACGGCCAGGAGGGATTGGATGGAAACGTATTATTCCAGGCAGATCCTACACGGAGAGACAGAATACAGCCGCTTTCCATTGTTTCTTCAGCTTGCTTTCATACATCTAGGAGGGAAATAACAGGATGTGAGCCCGGGTTTTTCAGGCGATAACTGCAGCAAGTTTATTTAGCCCCTTTTTTATTGTAGGAAATTTCAACACTGCAGATAGTACGGTATTTTATAGAGAACATTGACCCTTAAATGGTCACTCACCTTTCAGCAACCTCTTCAGGATAAGCTGCTGTGTGTACATGGGTATCAGCACTATTTCTGCCCATTATATAACTATAAATCACCAATGCCCCCCTCTGCAGGCTCCAGCTTTTTATTGGTGTAGACTATATCTCTATAGATCACCCTTAGAAGCTGCAGCAGCATGGAGGACATTATAGAGCAGTACAAAGCAGTTTAAGCTGGAAACCCAACACTGGGGTGAGATATTACATGTAATAGAGCTCTCAGCACCTCTCTGCTGGTATCTTACTGTAAAGGTCTCCCCTCTATAGACTTCTATGGGCAGCTGTAACCTAATCCCTCAGTGGGTGGGATTTTTAGCAGTTTTTCAAAGTGAACGATGAGTTTAGGAAAGAGGAGAACATTTTTATTTCTAATAAGATACATTACAAAGTTTGGTAATTCCTAAAAAATTTTCAAGTTTCTTTATTGTTTTGTACTATTGAGTTATGCAAAGCTGGTTGAAAGTTTACTGACTGTTTAAGTGCCAGTTTGCTTTTAATGAACCTGAGACACTATGCAGTCCTTCTTTGCAAATACCTTTTCCTAATAGTTCAAGCAAATGGAAAAGAAAGCATAACAGAACATAGTTTTGTTTAAAAAAAAAAAAAAAAAAGTAGTGTATGCAGCTCCTGTGCAAACCTGTTTTCAATGTAATAAACCACGGACTGTACAGTACTCAGTACTTGTATTGAGTATTTGACTGGAGCATCAGACTACATAGAGTTTGTTTGTAGTCTGTTACCATGGAGACAGCACACTCTATATAGGAGCTGTAGGATTAAAGATTTTTACAAAAACATATTTTTTATTTTTAGATGTGTTAAAACCCATATAAGAAGTTGGGTTATATAAGGTGAACCCTCCCTTTAAAGTGACACTGTAAAGGGTAAATTTTGCAGTCTTCATACCTTTTATATCATACGTCATGGTGCTTGTTCCAGCAAAAAGTGATCTTTTATCATCTGGGGAATGTGCTACCTTGGCAGGGCTTCACGGCCGCCTCGCCCACATTGCCAACGTAGGCCCCGCCCTCTGTGACGTCACTGCCTCATAGGGTCCGCCCCCTCAACAACCATTGGAATGGGCTGGCCTAAAGGTCTATGCGCCACCCCCTCTAGGTCGGCTTGAACAATGGCCATGGAGGGGGTGGGGCCTATGCTGCAATTGTGTCATGGAGGGTGGGGCGATGAGGGATGGGCTAAGTGGCGCTGGGGCCGTGAAGCCCCGCCCAGGTAGCACAATCCCCAGATGATAAAAGATCACTTTTTACTTGAACAAGCACCATGGTGTATGATATAAAATAAGGTATGAAAACTGCAAAATTTACCCTTTACACCTGTGGAGAGAAGTCAGACTGCAAAAAGGGGGTGACAGTATCACTTTAAACTAATCCTTTTAAAAAGACTGCTGGGGTAATTTGAGTTAACTGGGGTAAGGGTGGGGGGGGGGGGGGCGGTCTCTTGCATGTATCCCCCTGCATTAGGGTACAGAGCTGTATGTTATTCCTTTATACATATTGTGAAGACGCTCGTCACATATCTCTATGGTTAAATCACACAGACAAACGCCCATGTGGAGCTTATTTGGGGTAATAAGAAAGCACACAAGTATAATTGGAAACACAATGGACCATCTGGACCTGCGTCTTGTAAAATGTTTGATCCTTTCCCAGCTCTGATGATACATGATTGTAGGCTGAGAGCGGTTTTGTTATTTCTGATAGTAACCTCTGCTTTCTTACATGTATTTCTAGGTCGGGATCAGCATGCAGCTCATGTCCGGAGACCCCTGCTTTAAAACGTGAGTAATTCCTGTACAACAAAAGTACATTGCATTGTATTGTGATGGTGATTGTACTGATAGAAATGCCCATCACATACATGGATGTAAATACAAATCATAGATTGTACATATAAAAGGTTATCAAAGCCATGCACTCCCCCAGGCTGTAGTTAGCAATCCTTAAAGGGGTACTCCAGCATAAACCCTTTTCTTTCAATTCAACGTGTCAGACAGTTATATAGATTTGTAATTTGTTTCTGTTTAAAAATCTCCCGTCTTCCTGTACTTATCAGCTGCTGTATGTCCTGCAGGAAGTGCTGTATTCTTTACAGTCTGAGACAGTGCTCTCTGCTGCCACTTCTGTCTATGTCAGGAACTGTCCAGTGCAGTAGCAAATCCCCATAGAAAATCTTTACTTCTCTGGACAGTTCCTGACATGGACGGAGGTAGCAGCAGAGAGCACTGTCAGAATAAAAAGAATACACCACTTCCTGCAGGACATACTGCAGCTGATAAGTACTCCGGTGCTGATAAAAAAAAAAAAAAAAATCAATCAAACATAGTTTTTACACTTATCATCCCTCCGCAGTCTGTCTCCGTTTAAATTTCCCGCTGTTTGCAGGTCCCTGAAGCTCCAGTTGGTGTCTTCATTTTTTCTTCACTTCCTGGTTTGGGGTTTCCCATAATGCACTTTGTCACCTGTGATGTCTAACTGACTCTATAAACTGTTAGATGGCTTACATCTTGTTCAGCCAATCAGAGCTGAGCAACCTGTGTCATCTGACAAAGGGAGGCTGGCTTAACAGGGCTTAGATCCGCCTCCCTCTTGATGATGTCATTGTCACAAAATGGCTGCCACAGAGCAGCCTGGGGTCAACAGTCATTAGGTAAGAATGACTTTACTTCACTTCCTGGTGAGGGATTTAGGGGGAAAAGATAGGGAAGGGGCACAGATAGGTGATTGAAGCATATTACAAAGTTATATAACTTTTATAATGTGTTTCAATTACTGGGAAAAAGCTTTTCTGGAGTACCCCTTTAACACGTCCTCTTTGTCTTCCAGGGCTCCTTCCACCGCCACCTCAATCGCAATCTCTGGAGATTCTGACTCTTTGCACGAAGACCGGAAAGGCCGCGAGACTGTGAAGCTGCACTTGGGAGTGGCCGGTATGTGCAGAATCTCTCTCCCTAATATAATCTAATATTCTGGCAGATCACATGACACTTGTCTGCGTGTTCTTTTCTCCCTTTAATGTAACCCATATCTATATTATTTTGAGACCTTTCATCGAAGAGCGCCTCCGTCCCTGACGAACTCGGAGCGTGCGGACATTCCAGGACGTCGAGTTACGCCAGTCAGCAATCTAAAGCATCAGGTACAATGGAGGCTTTGTCTTTTTGCTGAAGGATAAGATAATCTTGCTCAACCTGCCGGTTCTGTGGCTTTTGTTATTTTAAGCAGTTTCCTAATCTGGAATAGCAGGATAGATATGAAGTGAGTACTAGTACAATAGGCGGTTTGTCTTAAAGGGGTCGTCCAGTTTACAAAACTCATTCCCATGTATCCTGAGTTATAGAGGTTGTCCAAACATGGTTTCTTTCTTCCAGAACCAGCGCCTCTCCTGTCCTCCGTTTGAGTGTGGTATTGCAGCTCAGTTCCATTTACGTGAATGGAGCTGAGTTGTAATACTACACAGAACCTGGGGACAGGGGTGGCGCTGTTTTTGCAAATAAATCAGCTGGGTTTTTTCTAATCCTGGATAAGACCTTTAATATAAAGGAGTCAGCAGTTCAGGTTTTAACTGTTGGCCACTGTAGAGAGTGATTATAAAGAGGGTCTCTCACTCTGGAGGACCTGACTTGTCCAGTATTGCATAGAAAACACATTGTGCATTATTTTCCCTGTGGAGGCGCTGCAGCAAATTTAAATAGTTACTGTTAGGTTTCCTTAACAGCCGTCGGCTGGTAGTTATCCATAGTCACATAAAACTTTTAAAGTCCCCCTTGCTTGGGTACTAGGGATCGTGAGAATATTACACAATAAATCATCTTCTTCAGGGTAAAGCAAGTGACACTAGGGTAGGCAAATGTGGCAGAAATAAACGTAAGTTATATATGTCCTAAACTAAGATAAGTTATATATAAGCTATAAGGGATGATACATTATATATAAGTTTTATAAACTAAGATATGTTATATATGTTTTATAAACTAAGATACATTATATATACACAATAAATCCTCTTCTTCAATGTTAAGCAAGTGACACCAGGGGAGGGTGATACGGCAGAAACATAAATTGTAAACGAAGATAAGTTTTATATAAGTTTTCAGGGATGGTAAATTTATAAATAAGTTTTACAAATATAATTTATCTTAGTTTACAACATATGTTTCTGCCGTATCACCTTCTCCTGGTGTCACTTGCTTAACCGTGAAGAGGATGATTTATTGTGTATATATAATGTATTGCGTATATAAAATGTATCTTAGTTTACAAAACATACATAACGTATCTTACATTATATATTAGTTTTATAAACTAAGATACGTTATGTATGTTTTGTAAACTAAGATACATTTTATATGCACAATACATTATATATACACAATAAATCATCCTCTTCACGGTTAAGCAAGTGACACCAGGAAAGGGTGATACGGCAGAAACATATATTGTAAACTAAGATAAATTATATATATGTTTCTGCCGTATCATCCTCCCCTGGTGTCACTTGCTTAACCTTGAAGAGGATGGTTTATTGTGTGTATATATAATGTATCTTAGTTTATAAAACATATATAACATATCTTAGTTTATAAAACTTATATATAATGTATCATCCCTTATAACTTATGTTGTAAACTAAGATAAGTTATATATAAGGGATGATACATTATATATAAGTTTTATAAACTATCATCCCTTATATATAAATTATCTTAGTTTACAACATAAGTTATAAGGGATGATACATTATACGTAAGTTTTATAAACTAAGATATGTTATATATGTTTTATAAACTAAGATACATTATATATGTTATAAGGGAAGATACATTATATGCCCTTTGAATATGTAGGAGGCTCGAGAAGACACCATGGAGCAAACAGATGGAATTGAACAAAAAGTAAAAAAAAATTAGAGAATAAAGTAAAATAAAGAAATAAGAGGCAGAGATGACAATATCCTGGAGATCTCCCTCCTCGTACAGATTGTGCTGATTTTTGTTTATTTCCAGCTCTTATGTAGAAGTGACGGAGAACACTGCATCATACGTTCTTACTACACCTCTGCAGCATTCCAGTGACTCACCGCCCATCACCGCTGTTACTCAGCTAAATATTGTGTCAGGTTGCTATTGCTCAGTAATCCCCGATAGACAGAGGCGACTCTCATATAGAAGCTTTCTCTTTCTTGTTTACTATATAACACAATTGCCTCAAGCTTTATACTTAATGTAAATTCTATGTAACATATGTGGACATGCCGAGGCTGAGGGCGACTGGTAACCACCGCTGTGCTGCCTTATTGCCTCTAGCATTGTTAAGCATCATATTCCTTGCACAGATTATTTAAAAAAATTGCAATATTACCCATTTACATGCTGGTAAAACATAATCTAGTGAAGGGGTATGCCATTTACTTACATAGTATGCTGCCACCTGGTGTTCAGAGTGTATAGCAATGTGCACGTCCACCTATTGCATTGATTTCAGGAGGACACACATGCTCAGTCACTCTCCCCATAACCAGGTTTCTGCATAGTGATTTTCTTTTCCGCTTTTTGCCGTGTGGAGCAGTGGTGGGGAAAGCTTTAGCTGTCCAGGCATGATGGGAGTTGTAGTTGACTGTGATCTAGTGTATGGCCAGCCTTATACCGCAAGCTCAAGACAATCTGTCATCTGTACCCCAAGGCAAACCCGAGTAGCACAGTTTATGCCTGAACTATATAAATCATATTTCAGATACTTTTGTTGACAGAACTGATACGCCGGTTGACGCCCTGTCAGATGTTTTGTTAAGGGGTGCGACATATTACAGTATTACTGCCAAGACGTAAAGTGGTAACGTAAAGCAGGTTTATGCTATTCTATCTAAGGGTAGCATAAACTAGTGACAGAGAAGCTGAACAGGATGATGTATCACTTACATTGTTCTGTGCAGCTGATCCGGAGATATTCTCCTGAGTAACATGGGCAATAAGTAGTCATCTCCATTATGTGCATGAGCTCAGTAGTCCTGGATATTCATGAGAAGGAGGAAACTCTGCCCACTGGATGCTGATTGGCAGTTATCTATCCATTCTGTGTATAGGCAGTCAACTGTCAATCAGCAGCTTGAGGCGGTGGGGAGGGGTGTGGCAAGAATCCTGTTCTCCTGCACATTAGAAGAACAGTATGTAATACACCGATCTACTCAGCATTTCTGCTGCTTTCAATTAGGGCAACATAAACCTAGTGACAGATTCCCTTTAAGATGGGAGTCATCATGTTCACACTGGCGTCATGAGTTCTGTTTTAAAGGATCTGTTTTGTAATGGATTCTTCTATATCCCATTGATTTATAACATGACCATTAGGTTAAGGTTTTGTGTTTTTCCTGGACAATTGATACCAGTGACTTCTCTAACAATGTGAATTGAACCTTGTTCTTACTTTTTGCAAGGTTCTTTGCATATTTGAGAAACCTTGTCTTTCTCCTTTGTCCTCATAGATAGTATTCCCCCCCCTCCCGTCAGGTCCTGTCCATAGACGTCTATGCCCACAGCTATGGCCCCCCTCCCCCCCATGATACTTGTTGGGTGAGAAGGTTGAGGAATGAGCGCGGTCCGGTCCTCCTCGGCCATGGGCGGGTCTCAGTAATTTCTGGAATGTCTCTTGGTTTACACTTTATTGGTTCTTTCTCCTTTTCCCATCGTCTCGTACCTTGTTACAGCTCTTCTTTTTCATTGTACTATTTGTATATGGCGGAAAGCAAATATTTGCCTTGTACTTTTGTGGCGGCCAGGAAGATGGCTGATTCCTGTGTAAATGTTTTCCGAATCGCAGACAATAAGTCAGGTATTAATACTGATACCGGCTAAACAATAACTCCCAGGCTGATGTGTATGTGTCCCTGAGGCTCACACTGTCCGGTTATGGCAGCGCGTCGGGTTCTTGGCTTTTATATTGCTGATATTACATTTATATATTTTGCAGCCCATACAATCTATATCTCCCAGTACAGATAAACACATGACTTGGCCTTTGTGAATTAAGAATAGAATTCAGGGAGGTAAAGTGCTGCCAGACACCTCAGATGGCGGCTTATCTCCACTGAGAACAAAAGGATCAGGAGTAATGAAATCTAAAATGACAAAATGAGTTATTGTGTTGCTAAAATCACCAGCTTCAGCTGAAACGTATCTATTCTGTGTGTGGGGCTTCAAGGCTACCCGTATAGCTTATATACTTGTCTCCCAACCCCCTCTATACTCATGCTTATATCTATTGCATCCGACTCATGTTCTTAATAGAAAGAGGGAAATAAGGCGCTATTTTCTTTTTTTTTTTTTTTACTTAACATCCATCCATCTTAAAGGGGTACTCTGGTGGGAAAAAAATATTTTCAAACCTACTGGTGTCAGTTGCAGATTGCTTGTCTTAAAAATAAAATCTCCAGTCTTCCAGTACTTATCAGCTGCTGTATGTCCCGCTGGAAGTGGTGTGTCCTTTCCAGTATGACACAATGCTCTCTGCTGCCACCTCTGTCCATGTCAGGAACTGTCCAGAGCAGTAGCAAATCCCCATAGAAAACCTCTCCTGACATGGACAGTTCCTGACATGGACAGAGGTGGCAGCAGAGAGCACTGTGTCCGACTGGAGAAAATACACCACCTTCTGCAGGACATACAGCAGCTGATAAGTACTGAAAGACTAGTAATTTAGAAATTTGTATAACTTTCTGAACACAGCTGATTTGAAAATCATAGAATATTACAGTGGAAGCCATATAGATGAGGATGTTATAGCGTGGCTGGCATTTAAAAAAAAAAAAAGTGACATCAAACGTTTTGATCGGATTGGGTCTTACTGCTAGAAGCCTCCATTTTCCAATTATAAAGTCTATGGACAGTGATGAGTAACAGTATGGAAGAGCTTTGTTTTTCTATAACCGCCAGGCCTCCTGCTTCTCCTAATGTACAGCCTTGTCCTGTGTAATAGCAGCGTCACCAATCTGCAGTAATGTGATGAAGCTCATCTCCACATAACAGTAAATCTCTCTGACTACTCGGGGATATCGGTCAGCTCTGATGCAGTTACGTCCCCTGACGTCGCTCATCACTTTCTCTCTTACACGGAGCACTCACCATCATCATTACATCCGCTCATTACTGATCACATCAGGATTAATCCATGGAAATGGGTCGGTCATCTGTTCTAATTGGTCAGAATATTTAAGGATTTAATGACTTTGGGCCTAAAACCACAGCTGGGCCGGATGCCGCTATTATATACCAGTAATAATTACTATTGAATGTACCACATTACCAGCCGTGATACAATGGCCGATTAGGATGTAGCCCCCAGAGAGGGAGAGACTGATCAGTCAGGACCGGATAGGCAGGGAGAAGCCACCCTGCTCTAATAATGCCAGTGGAGGACGATTACCCTAATTATGCCACTGGAGCGGGGGGGGGGGGGGGGTTACCCTAATGACAGCAGTGAGGTTGGGGGGTATCACTCTAATGACGCTGGTGGGGGGTAACCCTGGTGACACTGTTGGGGTCACCCTAATTACGCCGGGGAAATATTATAATATATTATTTATTATTTTAGTTGTTTTTTTTTACTTTATGGTGCGTTCACACATGCAGGATCTGCCGCAGATCCTATACGTGTGAACGCACCCTTAAAGGGCTATTCTTGTCTCATGTTGTTTTGTTTTTTTTGTTGTTTTTTATTCGTTTTGTTAAGAGAACAATAAACATCTTGGGGGAGATTTATCAAACATGGTGTAAAGTGAAACTGGCTCAGTTGCCCCTAGCAACCACCTTCAAACATGGTGTAAAGTGAAACTGGCTCAGTTGCCCCTAGCAACCAATCAGATTCCACCTTTCATTTCTCCGATTTTTTGGAAAATGAAAGGTGGAATCTGATTGGTTGCTAGGGGCAACTGAGCCAGTTTCACTTTACACCATGCTTGATAACTCTTCCCCCCCCCCCGCCCCTTGTCTTATTATTTTATATCAAACTGATCACTGAGGGTTTGACCACAAATGGAAAGAATGATTGATTAGAGAAATGAGAACAGAGAATACGTTAACAATACAGTGTGGAAGGCTCCATTCATTCCTTATATTGACTCGTGCCGTAACCATTGCACTTTTTTGGACCTTACTTTTCTGTGGATGTACGAAGCATAGCACCTTAGTCATTGCTCGCCTCATACTTTACATGGGGTCCATGAGATTCCTATGCGGCCTGTGCTATCACATCCATTATTCATGACTGTTGACGGCCGCCGAGAACACGGAGCTGAATACCAGTGATTGTGTGAAGGACATGGCAGATAGACGCTTGTCACACTCTTCTAGTAAGAGCGGAGGCCACTTCTGCCATACTTGTCATCGGGTGGAGATGTTTCCGATGTGCAGTCGTGTAGGGAGATGAATGTAAATCGTCCAGACTGGTTCACCTCCCCGTTCATCCTGCTTTACATATCACTTTGACTAGAACCAGATCGGCAAAACAAACAGGTCACTTGGGATTTCTCTATAGATAGAGCAGAATTAAAAGGACAGAACACCATAATATTTTTTTTCTTTTAGAAAAACATTATTGGTACAACAGTCCTTTCAGGGAATACTAAAGCAACTGCATTGTCAGCATTATAGTAATCTCCATCCATTACCAAAACCTCTATACCAGAAGCACTCTCCAAAATGGAGAGTCAGAATCCAAGAGGAATATGTGAATCCAAGAGGAATATGTGCAGCTTTACGGGCAATGTATTTTGTGGAAAGAGGCTGCAGCTGATGGTGGTTTAGTTTCCTAAACGTAACTCTGTCATATCCCATACACAGGACAATCCGACAGTATCCAGTCTACTAAGTGGGGATGTAATATAAGATAAGGTGATGATAAAATCATAGATGGTCATATTAATCCTTAGACCCTGGTTAGTCTTGTTAACATTTTTCAAAACTCATCCAGACCCAACCCGAAACTCATTCAGACTCCAGACTAGACCCCTAAACTCCCCGAGACTCCAGACCAGACCCCTAAACGCATTCAGTCTCCAAACCAGACCCCTAAACTCATTCAGACTTTAGACCAGACCCCTAAACTCTCCAAGACTCCAGGCCAGACCCCTAAACCCATTCAGACTCTAGACCAGACCCCTAAACTCATTAAGACACCAGACTAGACCCCTAAACTCCCCGAGACTCTAGGCCAGTCCCCAAAACTCATTCAAACTGTAGACCAGACCCTTAAACTCATTCAGACTCCAAAACTCATTCAGACTCCAGACCAGTTACATAAACTCGCCAAGACTCTAGACCACACTTCTAAACTCACTAAAAACTCACTAAAAATTGTGTGAAGCCAAATAAATGAATATGGTGCAAACTGATAGCAATACAAACAGTAATTTTTTATTCCATGTTTTCTTGGTTCAGGATACAGTACGGGCCACTCGCGGTCTTCCAGTTTGTCCGAGTTGAGCCATCGGAGAAACACATCGGAGGGCAGCGCCTCCACCGGTATCGGGAGTATTCCAGAACCGAGTGAAGACGACGGCAACAAAGCTCTGACGTTCAACCAGGAGATCAAAGAAGAGGGGTCGTCCTCTGAAAAACTTAGCAGGTACAGTATGAGATGTCAGGATCGTGTTTGAGTCTGGAAATCTTGGCTTGTATAAGTGGCGTAGATGGTGGAGGAGTTTGCCAGTGCCATTGTGGAGGATGAGGAGATGGTTACTGCATGGCAGATAGCAGTGCTAAATATTACTCTGTCCTCTTCACCTATAGGCTTCCAGTGAAACAGGACTCTGTGGAGTCTCAGTTGAAAAGAGTGGACGCTACCAGAGTGGATGCAGATGACGTAATAGAAACCATTCTCCAAAGCCAGGATTTTACCCTCGACTCAAGTGCAGAAGGTGAGTAAGACATTTTCTGGCTATCCTCTAACTCCTGTCACTTTGACATGACGTGAGTGTTCAGACCCCAACCCGTTGCTGGGACAAGCAGGGAGAGAAGCGCACAGCTGAGCGCTCTTTGGGGGCCCAATTGAGACAACTCCATAGACTAATGGTGTGTTTACACAGGCAGATTTATCTGACAGATTTTGGAAGCCAAAACCAGCAATAGATTTGAAAAGAGGAGAAATCCCAGTCTTTCCTTTATGACCCGTTCCCTGTTTATGGTCTGTTCCGGGCTTTGGCTTCAAAAATCTGTCAGATAAATCTGCCTGTGTAAACGCACCATTAGGGCCCAATGCTGTCTGTAAGCGAGGGCTGATTTCGGTAATTGGCGCACGTTTACAGACCCTTCACAAGGTATGATCAGTCATACTGCCTTTTCCAGCAATCAGCCGTCTGTCACACATCCCCCCCCCCCTGTTCCATGGCTGACAGTCCATAATTTATGATCAGAATGGCGCAATCAGCCAATGACTAAGGATTTAACTCTTTCATCAGCTGATCGGAAGGGAGAGGTAGGCCGCAGCCAGACAGCTCTGACTGCAGCTTCTCTCTCTGAGAACAGACTGTTCAGGCAGTTATATTCCATCACACCCGACCCCTATCTCCATTGAAATCACCTGTTGTGACTGTCTGGAGGCCCCTATACACTCTTTACTAAAGGGCGAATGGTATAGCTGACAAAAGTATAACGTGTATGGGTTCTTTTGTTGCGCCGGTTACAGTATTAATGGGAAACTGCGTGCCGTACCCAAGACTCTATTCATAACACAGAATTTGGGCGCCCAATATGGAGATCGGGAGGGAACAGAGGTTGGAATACCCCTTTAATCTTCTCCAATGAAATGAGTGAGAGAGCTGTTTCTTCATATGTAGTGAAATGTGTAAGTATTGGTCACTCTTTTTCTTTGCTTCTTGTAGAGGAAGGCCTAAGGTTATTCGTAGGTCCTGGCGGGAGCACAGCTCTTGGGGGTCATCACTTACCAAACAGGTAAATGCTGCACAAAAGGCATTAAAATGAACATCACTGGGGAGATTTATCAAACATGGTGTAAAGTAAAACTGGCTCAGTTGCCCCTAGCAACCAATCAGATTCCTCCTTTCATTCCTTACAGACTCTTTGGAAAATGAAAGGTGGAATCTGATTGGTTGCTAGGGGCAACTGAGCCAGTTCTACTTTACACCATGTTTGATAAATCTCCCCCCATGTTGTAATGATTGGGATCACCCAGTCCTGGACACCGTGTAAGTTCTTCTCTCTCACTTCCTCCTCTTCTCCGTTCTTCTCAGGGTTGGAGCCGGAGCCTATGAACAGGTTGTCATCAAGCGCTGAGACGCCCGCCGGCTACGTGGGGAGTATTATTATTATACAGCCTATGTGGTTTAATACTTTGCAGACTTTTTATGGGGGACAAAAAAAAAAAAATAAACAGGTTTTTAGTTTTCCAAATGACGATGCATGCTGTGCTGCGGCCATAGGTCATGGATGGTTGTCTTATTGTCCCTCGTGAATATGAACAGTCATTGTTTTCTTGGTAGAGGTCAACTCTGCGCGACGTCCGGAGATCAGATCGACCACAAACAAACCTCCCCTGAGTCCTGGATTGTAAGTGCCCTTGAGTCAGTGTGAATCTGACATCCTCTTACGGACCAGACTGTCGCTGGCGCACGAGTCGCCTATCCAGTGCATTGTGTATACACGCTGATGAGAGATGACGTGCTGTAGGCAGAAGGAATCACATACTAATAACACTGTAACAGGTAGAGACCATATTCCAGCACAATTTAGAGACTAAATCCACAGCCGTGAGATATAATAAACCTAATAGAACCAACCAGATGCTGAGATGCAATGATACGCACATATAAGCTCCGTATTATGAGCTAGAGTGATATTGAAATTCCCCTCAAGCCTGAATTCTTTACCGATGTGTCCTTCCTTAGATTTTCTCTTGGCTTATCATATTCCAAAATAATTGGCATAAAGCAAAAAAAAAAAAAACCCTGATTTGATGAGTTAATTATGCTATTGTTAATTATATGCCACCACCTAGTGGTTGTGACGTGCATTACAGCCTGTATGACTATATACCACCACCCAGTGGTTGTGATGTGCATTGCACCCTGTATAACTATATGCTGCCATCCAGTGGTTGTGATGTGCGTTACAGCCTGTAGAGGGTTTCGAGAGAATGCATTGAACTTCTAATGGAAGAAATGTAAGGGTGGACACATCTATACATGGCTTCCTCAAAAGACTTATATGTAGTCGTAGTCAGCCATATGCACACATCACCTTGGAAGTCTGCAGATTGCACAGACTTCGCTGGCCATACTCTAACGTTAAGGCACTTCTTGCCAAATTTTGTCAGCAAATGGATCTTACCAAAGAGTTAGGTGCTTTATTTTACAGGGCTCATGCACATGGAATAAAGCCCCTAGGGCAGTGTATGGAAGCAGTATACCCCTGGTGTGGAGCTATATACAGAGGTGCATTAGTGACCCTGTGCACCTCTATATAAATCATGTGCATGAGGCCTAAGTTATTGCGTGTGCAAGTGAGTGGAAAACCTTCCCATATCCGGTCCTCCTCTTTTACTAGGGTTTTGTACTAGTCCAAGAAGAAATAATCTATGTGCCAATGACTGATAGAAGGGTTGATGCCCTGTACAGAATAATAATGCTGTTATTGAAGCCTTTGCAGCACTGCGACTTATGGCAGAAACGAGAAATCCCAGTAGTAACAGCATGGAGTCATGAGAAAATCCATATATCCTATACTATATTGAGCTTGTATAGTAAGAATCTGGATCACAACTATGCACTTTGTCTCAGCCGGACGATAGCAGCAGAGCTATATGATGTATTGGACAAACCTCAACTTAAACTATATATTAAAGGGATTTTCTGGGCTCAAAAAATATTTTAAAAAACATGACACTATACAAAAGATGTAAATGTTACATTTATTCAGAATTCTACTTTTATAGCCTTATCCCAGCTTCAAGTTACTTTGTATATTTAGTCATAGCTTAAAACTACATATCCCATGGTGCCCTACATTGCATCACAGCTTCAGCTGCATAAGCCAAGCTAGATGTATGATATCCATGTAAAGGATGTACATGACGTTACCATAGAACCGCGCATAGGATGATAGGGCATTACTCCGAAAGTAACGGTTAGAAGAGCAATGGTAAAAAATGGAAAATCCCTTTAAGTCAAGGGTAGGAAACCTTGGCTCTCTAGCTGTTGCAAAACTACAACTCCCATCATGCCTGGACTGCCAAAGCTTTAGCAGTCCAGGCATGATAGGAGTTGTAGTTTTGCAATAGCTAGAGAGCCAAGGTCCCCTACCCTTGACTTAAAGTGGATGTTAAAATAAAATGCGGCATTCACGTAACCATTCCACTTCAGCATCCATTGAATGCATAGTCCACTCATCGGATATCCGGGGGTTTGGTCCGGAACACAGCAGGGTTTCGGGTTTACCTAATGGAATTTGACAAGGACTTATGGAATATTGCATACCCTTATATATACCTGTATACAAGTGCAATAGCCTTCTCCCAGACAATCATAGGACCAGATCCAGCCAGAGATCTCCCTGCTATCATTGAAGCCAGTAGCCTATCTATTGATTTATAGCCTATATGTGACACTATGTATACAGGACTGTGTCAGCATATCGTATACCCCCTTGTATCCATGTGTATTAATGGAGCTCACCGGTGTCTTCTCTATACATCCTATATCCATTCGTTTCCAACCCATTATAACCACCGTGGCATGCCGATCTATTATCCAACCCCAATTTATTTAGCGTGAAAAAAAAATCCTTGCAACCAAAGGACCAATAAGAGGTCTTGGGGGGGATCTCCGCCATATGTTGTACATTACACTACAAATGACACCGCCATCGCTAGGCGTCCATATTGTATTGCTGACCACTCGGCTCATGTTTACACAGTGATATTTGGGGGGGGGTCTGCGTTGTGAGACTATCACTAAGTTTCTTACATGTCGTGTTTTGTTCCGTGTATAGTGACTCTATAGACTTCTTCTTATGGGAAGGATCGAGAAGCATTAACTAGAATATACAGGGAAATGACCTATTTTGATGAAAAAAAATGCAAAGTTTCATTTATGGTGCAATTTTGAATAGTATTTTTATATATATATATTATAGCATTTACTGGTGTTATTATACCTCTTTATTTTATGGACTGAGGTGCGGGTACGCGTGACTGGTGCCGGTGATATAGCAGTAAATGTATTTAATCTTAATATTTGTGCTTTATGCTAGGTATAGGGAACCTGAGGCCCTCCAGCTGTTGAAAAACTACAGTTCCCATCATGCCTAGACAGCCTTTGGCTGTCCAGGCATGATGGGAATTGTAGTTTTGCAACAGCTGGAGGGCCGCAGGTTCCCCCATCCCTGGTCTGTACTGTAGCTGGACGTACTAGGGTCTCTTCATTAAGCAGTCAATACACAGTTTAAAGGAATTATCCAGAAGTAGGAGAAAAGAAAAAAAACACAGGAACAGCTACTTTTTTTTTTTTTTTGTAAACGGCGGCACACCTGTACTCATGTTGTATTTGGTATTAAAATTGCAATCCGCTCATCAGCCGGCTGCCTTTTGATTCCTCTCCAGTTTCTGGAAAAAGCTGAGATCCAGCTTTTCCCAGCATCCGGAAAGGAGCGGCAGTCAGTTAGAAGGCAGCCGGCTGATGAGCGGATTGCAATTTGCTTTATGATTACTGTAAATTCGCTCATCTCTATAAAAAAAAAAAAAAAATATACGGATTTACAAAACCACATCCAAACTCAGCGCCGTTTACACTACGGAATCGGTGGCGAAATCCTGCTTTCTATCCTTTTGAATGGGAGGGCTTGTGTGCCTCCGCGCCTCTCAGCTCAAAGAATTGACATGTCAATTCTTTGCCCGGGGGAGTGAGAGCCCTTCCATTCAAAAGCATAGCAGGCCGGATTCAGTGCCGAGTCCGCACTGTGAACAGGCCCTAAGGGTAAGAGTGGGGCTGTTTCTGGTAGAAAGTAGTCATGTTTTTCTAAATCTGGAAAATCCCTTTAATGACCCAGTATCCTATGCTGGCTCTATGATGTAAGAGCTTTGCAACATGACTAGGGACTAGACTAAGAGGCTCTTTATCACTATCTATAGACAGACTTTATTACAGGGATGGGGAATCCTCAGCCCTCCAGCTGTTGCAAAACTACAATTCCCATCATGCCTGGACAGCCAAAGCGAAGCTTTGGCTGTCCAGGCATGATGGGAATTGTAGTTTTGCAACAGCTGGAGGGCCAAAGGTTCCCCATCCCTGTTTTATTATATACAACCAGACTTGTGGAAATAACGTGAACTTCAATCTTTATGAAAACTAGTGCAATGGAGAATGGGAGGACAGAGACGACTTCTCCTGCTTTATTTCCCCAACCGGCCATTGACCTACATCACCTGCGATCCGACTTGTTGCCGTATACAATACAGTCACACTTTGCACTAGTTTTTATAAATCTAAGCCACACGTAGCCGGATTCACAGATGCCTTAAACAATCATTAGATCTGACCGGCAGGAATAGAATTTTAGAGAAAACCCCAATAATTTGGGGGGGGGGGGGGAATGTGGGTTGTGACTGTGCCCAGTGGTACCCAGGAGGGATCAGCCGCTTCTTCTGTCTTTATCTTTGGCTGTACCAGTCTTAAGTTTCAGAGGTCACTTTTATACAAAGTTTTTGTATTCTTCTTATTGTAAAGTATTTGTAACTGTGAGGTCTTCCTTCTGAATGCAAATAAACTCTTATCCTCCGTGCCCTTTGCGTTTGCTCTTTCTTTTTTCCGGTGTATATTCTGCTTTTAGCTTCTGATGTCTCAAAGAGGCAAAGCGAGCAGTGCTTAAAGGGGTTATCCAGCGCTACAAAAACATGGCCACTTTTCCCCCCTCAGGTGTGGTTTGCAATTAAGCTCCATTTACTTTAATGGAACAGAGTTTGAAACCCCACCCAATCTGGAGACGAGAGGGGGGAAAGTGGCCATGTTTTTGTAGCGCTGGATAACCCCTTTAAAGCAAACGTACCATCAGCACCAACCCGGGAGGAAACCCCTGCCCCTCTATGATGTGGCTCCATTGATTCTAATGGAGCCACATCATAGAGGGGCAGGGGTTTCCTCCCACTGGGGCGGGCCAGCTCGCCTCCAGTGCCCGGGAATAGAACGGTGCTGTACACGGGAATCTGGCCACAATTCAAAATAAGGACTGCGGCATCAGCACCAATTTATCCGTGCGCAAAACAAAGTGAATGTACTGATAGTACATTCACTTTAATCCGCTTTAATGCCGCTTCCTGCATTGGTTTTTATCTCGTGGTACATTCACTTTAACCCCATCCACAACTGTAGTAGACAAAGTTATGTTGGCAAAGCTGGAATTCACTGGGGAGGTGGCAGCATGTTTCTTTGTTGGATCTCCTATATTTAATAGTGGTATGGACCAGAAATGCAGCTAGGTGAACAAACCACAATTTAAAGGGGTACTCCAGTAAAAAAAAAAAAAAAAAAAAAAAAAAAAAAAAAGTAAATTATTTACATTTAAAAAAAAAATCTACAGTCATGAAGTACTTATCAGCTGGTGTATGTCTTGCAGGAAGTGGTGTATTCTCTCCAGTCTGACAGTGCTCTCTGCTGCCACCTCTGTCCATGTCAGGAACTGTCCAGAGCAGGAGAGATTTTCTATGGGAATTTGCTACTGATCTGAACAGTTTCTGACATGGATAGATGTGGCAGCAGAGAGTGTGTCATACAGGAAAGAGTACACCACTTCCTGCAGGACATACAGCAGCTAATAAGAACTGGAAGACTGGAGACTTTTAAATTAAGTTTATAGATCTATAACTTTGCCTCTTTGATCCAACAATGATGCTACCTACAGCACCTGAAGGCTGCAGTCAGTCACAGGCTGGACCAGGGACATGCTGACACCACCAGGGGCATTGCTGGAGCCTGGTAAGCAGCGACCAGTAAGTGTTAGTATTGTAGTTGCAGAAGATTCTTTAATACCGGTCAATGACTATGCTGGGGCATCTTCTTTTAGAGCTTTGCTGTTCCGGTTATTCCTCCTGGAAATCCAACCAATTCCAGGAAGCATAAAACAGGAACAGTGGCCGGCAGAGTTCTAAGAAAAGATGCAAGTGGTTCATGGGCGAAAGACAGCCATGTCAGGAGAACTTATACTTCCTCTTTGAATCACACGAGTTAAATCCCTGCCATCCCCGGGTAAAGAACTTTAGTAAACTATAACCCATAGCCCACATCTGTATCTTGTGACTGATCTATCTGAGACAAACAAAAAAAAAAAAAAAAAAAAAAGTGTATAGGATACAAGCTGGGGGGGGGGGGTCCAACAACTTCCCCTATTTCTATATTAAATTTAAAAAACTTCATTGGGTCAGGTGTTACAGAATAGAGATTGGTGAACCCAAGCATGCTGGAGAGGATGGATGCAGCCCTGGAGAACAAGGACATGGACTATGGTTGTAGCCATGCTTTCCAGGCAGCCTTAGGGCCGCATCGATCTACTCCTGCCAGCCTCCAGGTAACCAAAAGCCACATATGCTGGGTTTGCTCATCTCTACTACAGAACTATTCTCTAGAAGTGTTGCTTCTGTGTACAAATCCCAGTACTACAGCACCACCCAGAGGCTTCCTATGGCACTGCAGTAAGTGGTGCATAGCTACAACCTACACATTTCTTGTTATTTAAAGGGGTTATCCAGTGCTACAAAAAGATGGCCTCTTTCTTTCAGAGACAACACAACTCTTGTCTCCAGTTCAGGTGCGGTTTGCAATTAAAGGGGTTATCCAGCACTACAAAAACATGGCCACTTTTCCCCCCTACTGTTGTCTCCAGTTCAGGTGCGGTTTGCAATTAATCTTCATTTACTTCAATGGAACAGAGTTTCAAAACCCCACCCAATCTGGAGACAACAGTAGGGGGAAAGTGGCCATGTTTTTGTACCGCTGGATAACCCCTTTAACCTCCATTCACTTCAATGGAACTGAGCAGCAAAACCCCACCCAAACTGGAGACAAGAGTGGTGCTGTCTCTGGAAGAAAGTGGCCATGTTTTTGTAGCGCTGGATAACCCCTTTAAGTGTTTGCTCTTACATTTATTTTCTCCCCCAAGTTGAATAGTGACCTGAACCTCTGACCTGCCGGATATCTGCCTGTTACTTCAATGTAAATATTGTAGGCCTATGGCCCAAGAGGAGAGTGTTCATAGTCCACATATTCAGCCTCCCCACGTCTTAGTGCTTGCAGAGCGCTGTACATGTGCAATGTAGTTATCTAACAACAAATAGAGAAGAATCAGTAGTCAGATATATGAAGCTCTGTACTTTATTGTACATTTGTTTAACTGTACAAAAGGCTATTTACAGGGTAACACCTATAATACAAAAATGGTCCAAATACAAGCAATAGATAGTTTTTTCTTTTGTTTCGGCTGTTAGACAGTGTAATACACCTGAGATGATAAAAGGCTTCTTCCCAATATGCAATTATTGAAAATGAAAAAATATATTTTAAAAAAAGTTCTTAAAAAAATCCTATTTTACAACCTTCAAAACTTAAATTTTCAGAATTTATTGTGCCATTGCAAAGACTCATACGGACACGCCGAAGGTCACCATCACCATCTGAATGGCTTTTAGGGGGTCAACCACCTCCCGCATGTTGTCTTTCCTCAGCACCCAGTCAGGCTTGATTCTGTTAAAATAAAATGGGAGAATTTTATGTAAAATATGAAATATATAATTAAAAAAAAAAAAAAAAAAAAATCTTCAATGGGGAGCAGCCCCAGTCATGGCACGGGGTGGTGCTGAAGCCGCCATGGTGCCAATGTTATATGGTGTCGTGTAGTTTAGATCTACTAGATCACTAGATCTGTAAGTACAAAAATCAGACTACGCAAAGTTTGTTTGTAGTCTGTAACCATGGAGACGGGTAGGACAGGAGCTTTAGAAGTGAATTTTTTTACATTTGTACACGGCAAGTTTTCCATAGTCACCATATGACTTTGCAACCTTTCTCCCACTGTCTAATGCATAGCTGCCAAAATCTACTCTCAGTATCAGTCAGCGGTTTATTATAACAGATTAAAGGGGTACTCCGGCGAAAATCTTTTTCTTTCAAATCAACTAGTTTAGCAATTAACTTCTACTTAAAAAAATCTCCAGTCTTCCAGTATTTATCAGCTGCTGTATGTCCTGCTGTATGTCCTTTCCAGTCTGACACAGTGCTCTCTGCTGCCACCTCTGTCCATGTCAGGAATTGTCCAGAGCAGCAGCAAATACCCATAGAAAATATCTCTTGCTCTCGCCTGAGTACCCCTTTTAAGAACCCATAAAAATCCATATTTAACAACTATTAGGCGATGGGCCGTACCTTGAAACAATCCTTGTGCGCATCGGTGTTGCTTGGATTGAGAGGTTACAAAAATTTTGGGGACTGTTCAGCTGTTGGCGGATATTCCTTGCGGCGTCCATCTTGTGTTTACGTGCGGTCAGTTTGTAAATGCTACAGATACGATCTACAGCTTTAGGGATGGCACGGATTTCCTGAGGGAAGGGGACAAACAAAAAAATAAACTCAGTTCAGTAAATTTAAAGTATATACACATGCCATGTGTTCAATGACAATACACTAAAAATATTTGAGGGGAATCCTTAATGGTAGCAATGTGATCTGTTGCACAAGGGAATCAGGCTCATGGGTCCTTACACAAACAGAATAGCTGCATCATGGGATGGACACAATACTTTACATTGGCACCTACCCGTGCCCTCTGGGAGTTCAAAGCAAAGATAGCCAGGAGACAGCAGGCCTTGGTAAATATGCTGCCCCCTTTATCAGATACTTTGTCTCCAGCTTTCTCCCTGTAGATCTGCATCAAATCCAGAAGAACGTCCACAGAATTTTCCACCTCATAGACTGCAAATACCGTCTTTTCATACTGTAAAGAAAAGGAGAGGATTCCAGGTTGACTTTTGTCTGTGAATGGGATGCACCAAAAAAGAAAACAAAAAAAAAACATGCAATAATAAAGGCTATATACAGGTTTGGAAAACCATAGCCACTTTCTTCCAGAAACAGCACCACTCTTGTCCTCAGTTTGGGTGTGGTATTACAATGCAGATTCATTGTAGTGAATGGAGCGGAGTTGTAATACCACACACAACATGAGGACAGGGGTGGTGCTGTTTTAGCAGTAGAGCTTTTTCTATTCCTGGATAACCCCTTTTAAAAAGAGAATTTGTCACTAGGTTTATGGTGCCTTAAATGAAGGCAGCACAAACTAGTGGCAGAAATGCTGAACAGATCTGTGTATTATTTACATCATTCTGTTCAGCCGTTCCCCTAATATGCAGGAGAATAGGATTCTTGCCATACCCCCTCCCCCCAGCTGCTGATTGACAGCTGTCTGCCTATACACAGCATGGATAGATAACTGCCATCAGCTGGTGGGCAGTTTCCTCCTCATGAATATCCAGGACTACTCGGCTCATGCACATAAATGGAGGGGACTATTTTTTGTCCATGTTATTCAGGAGGATCTCTCTCAGAGAAGCTGAACAGAATGATGCATCACTTACATAGTCCTGTGCAGCTGATCCAGTCACTAGTTTATGCTATCCCGAGATGGGACACCATAAACCTGCTGACTTTTTTTAAACAGTCTATTACTCTGCACATTTGTCTAATAAAAAAAAAAGTTTTACAGCAAATCAGAGAGCAGAATGATGTGCCAGTCTCTTTAATAAGTCCTCCACTGTCCTAATGCACAAACAGCTCGGACAATAACCCCCCATATCTACGTGCATTACCTTTGCTAGATTGAGCAGCACTTGAATAGACAGCTTGATGACTTCCATGCAGGGAATGCTCCGGTTACAGCTACGAATCAGGGTAAATATGGTCTTGATGGCTCCGCTCTGCGCCATGTTCTCACAGCACACAGAAGAAAGCCTGGTGGCAACTTCTACAGGACAGAAAAAAAGGGGGATACACATGGTGTGTAAGCATTGCAAAGTCCTATATCAGGGGTAGGGAACCTTGGTTCTTCAGATGTTGCAAAACTACAACTCCCATCATGCCTGGATAGCCAAAGCTTTAGCTGTCCAGGCATGATGGGAGTTATAGTTTTGCAATAGCTGGAGAGCCAAGGTTCCCTACCCCTGTCCTATGTAGATCTATGGATGATGTCACTTGAAAACACAATCTCACCAAGGTGCTGCAGAGCGGCCAGGATGTAGGAGAGGTGTTTGTAGGTCAGCAGGTAATGCAGTGCCACCATGGTCCTGTTACATAGCCGATCTTCCTCTTTTATTTCTTCGCTAACTTTTCTGAGACTCGTCCGCAGCTTTTTCACCGCTTTGGTGTCATGTTTTTTCCTCCACTGATGACCTCTCCACAGAGCCTGCAAGAGAACAGGACGTCTTCTAGGTTTCTCATGCATGAAAAATCATTTATACCACTCCGAAAATCCTTTAGGGTGCCTTCACACATACCGTATCGCTGTGTTTTTACTGTTTTTTACATGCGCGTTTTGATTTTCACAATTTTCATGTGAAAATCAAAACTCGCATGTAAAAATCACACCAAAAACGCAGCGATAAAAACGCAGCGATACGGTACGTGTGAAGCTACCCTTAATCTGCAATATATTTTGTACTTATACAGTACATTGTACTATTTAACTAGTAATGAGCGAACCTGCCGAAAGTTCGGGTTTGTCTGAACCCCAAGGCTCGGCATTTGACTCCTGCTGCCTGGGGAAGTTGGATGCAGCCTAAGGCAGCGGGCGGCCAAATGCTGAGCGGTTTCACTCCTTACTATATTTACCACCCTGAGGTTGTTTTCACACAGTGTGCTGAATGTGAGAAAACCTACGGCCCTAGTGGTCACTGAACACAGTGGGTGTAGGTTTCCAAATTCATTGATCTCAATAGAACAACGGCCGTTGTTGTGCGCAGAGTACATCAACCATGGCTGTCGTTCACAGCGGCGGTACAAAATAATAAACATATCTATTTTCTACAGCCATTGTTCGCGAACGGCCGTGGAGAATTGACTGTTCACACACTGTGTGGCCGTCCTGCTGGCTGTAGCGTGAATAAAAGTCAATGGTTAATTGATAGATTTTTTGCAGATTCCATGGTATAAAATAATGTTCCTACGGAAAATAATGATTTATCGGCCAGAACACCACAATACAGTGGCAGTTGTTTGACACTTGAAACAATGGCCGTTGTATTACAACTAGAGATGAGCGAACGGTGTTCATGTTCGAGTCCATCCAAACCCGAACGTTCGGCATTTGATTAGCTGGGGCTGCTGAACTTGGATAAAGCTCTAAGGTTGTCTGGAAAACATGGATACAGCCAATGACTATATCCATGATTTCCACATAGCCTTAGGGCTTTATCCAACTTCCGCAGCCACCGCTAATCAAATGCCGAAAGTTCGGGTTCGGATCGACTCCAGCATGCTCCAGGTTCGCTCATCTCTAATTACAACGTGTGAGCATAGCCTGGGACTGTAATGTGAAGTCGGGAAACAGTTACACGATATACTAATGTATTGCGGAAACCACAGTACGGCCAGGTAGACTTCCTTCCAATACTGCAGGATAACCTCCAAAGAAAGTCAAACACATATCAAGTGTCTGACTTTGGGAAACTCACATCTTTGAAAGTCAAGGATAAGATTTTGAAGAAGAGTATAGATAAAATGCAAAGAGCATGAATTACACATCCTTAAAAAGGTGTATTCTTTCCAGTCTGGAGAGCAGGAAAGGTTTTCGATGGGGATTTGCCGCTGCTCTGGACAGTTCCTGACATGGACAGAGGTGGCAGCAGAGAGCACTGTGTCAGACTGGAAAGAATACACCACTTCCTGCAAGTACTGGATGAATTGAGATTTTTAATAGAAATAAATTACAAATTTCTGGCACTTGCTGGGACCAGTTAATTTGAAAGAGTTTTTTTTCTGTGAACAGCTCCTTTAACCAAGCAGTAGGTACCTGGAATTTTAGGATTCCACTCATCACTTTAGCACGTTTCCTATGCTGAAGGAAAACCCGGACGTTTCTCTGGATTTTGGTAGCCGCTTCATGTCGGCGCTGTAACCACGTTCTTACAGCACGCTGCACGGTGATTATCTTTTGGCGTTTCACATGGAAGTTTCTTTGCTGTACTCTCGATCGATACCACCTCTGTAAAAGCAAGTGGAACCCATGAAAATTAATGACTGGTACAATCCATAAATCTTCCATAGCCGTCACTTACCAACCATTGGAATCAAAAGGCTCAGATGTTGAAAAACTTGCAGATTTTTTATTTTTACACAATATGGATAAGATTTCTACACATTCCAACCACTCCAGACTTTCCACAATCATGACTGATGTCGAAAATCTGCATCACATCTGTCTTGTCTGAACCTACACCAACATGACACTGACTCCAATGAGGCAGCCACCAGTACACTAGAAAAACACTTTGGGGGGAGATATATCAAACATGGTGTAAAGTGAAACTGGCTCAGTTGCCCCTAGCAACCAATCAGATTCCACAGAGTGTGTGGAATGAAAGATGGAATCTGATTGGTTGCTAGGGGCAACTGAGCCAGTTTCACTTTACACCAAGTTTGATAAATCTCCCTCATTGTCTAAAAAGCGTACGTACCTGAATGTAAACCACATGGGTAATTTGTGTCTGAGCCTTTCTGAGAATCAAATATTTTCGGAAAAACCTCTGAATCCTCACGGCACACAGATGGTGATGGACGGCGGAACTGAAGCGAAGAAGTTGCCTCTTTCGAATCAGAAGTGCAACCTGGAAAACAGGGTATCGAAACCATAAAACATGAAGTCAAGGCTGAACAGAGAGTCAGAGGTTTAAAATATATATATAATTTTACACATATACATACACACACAAATCGGAAACCAAGCGCCATCTTGGTCAAGACAGACAAGACAACAAAATCATAAGAGTTGAATCACTTGTTTTTCCCTGTGCAGTTAGGTTACTGGATAAGTTCGGTTCCTCTATGATGAATATATAATGTGTAATCAGTTCTATATTCTTTATTTCCGGTAGTCACCTGTTTTCGGACCAGCCATCCCCGGGCACAGGCTTGCAGTCGGATGACAGAATTCCTGACATGCATGTAGTGTAGCTGCTCCCGTCTTCCCTGTTGCAGAGCCCTGTAGCGCTGCTGGAGTGTCACCGCTGCAGCTTTCACCCTGAGGTAGCTCTGCCGATGCCGGAAGCCTCTGAATGCTGCTTGTATGACGCAGGCCGCACTCTGCATCTGAAGACAGTAAAACCAGGATAGCATGAACAATAGTTCTCAGTGTGTTGTAGTGTAGTTCACAGGCTATTTAAATTTCTTAAAGAAACTAACTTAAAGGCAATCAGTTAGGCTAGGTTCACACTGCGTTTTCAGCATCCGTTTAACGGATCCGTTTTTTTTAACGTCCAGAAAAATAGGGTCAGCAACGTTTTTTGGTCCGTTTTGGTCCGCCAAAAAAAACGGATCCGTTTTTTTTAATAATGGAAGTCAATGGAAAAACGGATGCACACAAATGAATCCGTTTTTTGCAATCCGTTTTTCATGCGTTTTTTGCCAAAAACGGATGCGTTAAACGGATGCTGAAAACGCAGTGTGAACCTAGCTTTACTAGGTATGACGCCTTAAATGAGGGCAGCATAAACTAGTGAGAGAAATGCTGAACAGATCGGTTTATTACTTACATAATTTTGTTGTTCAGCCGTTCTCCTAATATGCAGGAGAATAGGATTCATGCCACAACCCTCCCCCACCCTCCAGCTGCTGATTGACAGGTGACTGCCTATATACAGCACGGATAGATAACTGCCAATCAGCAGCTCGTGGGCAGAGTTTTCTGCTTATGAATATCCAGGACTACTGGGCTCATGCACATAATGGAGAGGACTACTTATTGTCCATGTTATTCAGGAGGAGATCTCTGGATCAGCTGCACAGAGCAATGTAAGTGATACATCATTCTGTTCAGCTTCTTTGTCACTAATTTATGGTACCCTGAGATAGGACAGCCTAAGCCTGCTGACAGTCTCTCTTTAAAGGTGATCTGTGAGCTCCCCAAGTTCCCGCTCAGAGCTTAACTGTTAAGGAGGCCGTGCTAAGATGCAAGATGCACGCCTCCTCCCTCAGTTGCCCAGTCTTGAGTTTTTGATGTTCATGGCCAAAAAACTAGCTCTACAAGACAGGGTGGAAGCGTGCATCTTGCATCTCAGCACCGCCTTTTCGACACTTAAGCTCTAAGCATGAACAAGAGTTGACAGGTTTCCCTTAAAGGGAATGATGTGCATTTTTATTTTTCTAAACAATGTAAATAAACACCTTACAAACGTGAAAGGAATCAGAAAGCTGCTTTCCTCAAGTACCAATTCCCATATACAAAAGTAAACACTTGAATATTTTAGTTTTACACTGAATATTAAATCTTAGATTTAATCCCCCCCCCAACTTCAACTTAAAAAAGGTCTTCTAGTCCCATCTATAGTGCATTATCTCCAACTTGTGGTTTGCTAGCTTTTGCAAAACGACGCCATCCTTCACCCGTCAGGGCATGCTGGGACCTGTAGTCCAACAACTTCTATAGAGCCACAGGCTGGAAGCCGCAGATGTAATTATAGTGTGTATGTAATGAAGTGGAAGGAAACCTACCTTGTGAATATCTCTTCTGACAACGTATCCTCTGTACACAGACTGAAGTCTTCTTGCGGCTTCTCGTTTTTGCACAAAGTCTTTGCGTATATTCCGTGTAACAAGAGTCTCCCGCCATCTTCTCTGGATGCACATGGCAGCCTTCCGGGTTATTATAAACCTAACGTCATGAACAGAAAGGCATAGTCTTGTAAGTCCTTACTGCACAATCGTTGCCTTCATAATCTTACTGTAGGCGTGACTGCTACACTGACAGCACACACTTACCGTGCCCTTTCCTGTTTGGTCCTCACACGTCTCTGAAGATTCTGCACAGTCCTGGTGAGGGTGGCGTAGTCTCTGCGGGTTGTCCAGGATCTATAGTATCGCTGGATTACACAGGCGGCTCTCTCTTTTCTCAGTAATGCCCTGGTCTGTGACGCCCTGTAGGCAGCCTACATATTGTAAAAAAATGATATAAAAAAAAAAAAAAATAAAAGTTTTGCAAAATCTCAGAGGGCTGTCAGCCCCTAATGCATTTAAGCAGGTGGGGCATAGCATGCACTGAGCTGTAGCCGTAAACTATACTAATACAGGCAGGCTTGTCATAAAGGCAATATGCTACATAAACAGTAATACTCTCTATGGCAATCTCCATTTTATAAAGTTTATAAAAGTTTTAGTTTAAAGGGGTATTCCCCCCAACAGCAAAAAAAATTTGATGCCCCCAAACCTATTCTTACTCACCAAGTCCCCCTGAGTATTTTGAGCCGTCTCCCATCTTTCTAGCTGCTGCCGTTCCTGAGTTACAAGTTTTTCTAAAACATGGTCTATAATCAAGATAGGAAACTACATTTCCCATCATGCAATGCTTATGTCTGATGATGGCGTAGCAGAGCCGAGATGGCGATGGCGTAGCAGAGCCGAGATGGCGATGGCGTAGCAGAGCCGAGATGGCGATGGCGTAGCAGAGCCGAGATGGCGATGGCGTAGCAGAGCCGAGATGGCGATGGCGTAGCAGAGCCGAGATGGCGATGGCGTAGCAGAGCCGAGATGGCGATGGCGTAGCAGAGCCGAGATGGCGATGGCGTAGCAGAGCCGAGATGGCGATGGCGTAGCAGAGCCGAGATGGCGATGGCGTAGCAGAGCCGAGATGGCGATGGCGTAGCAGAGCCGAGATGGCGATGGCGTAGCAGAGCCGAGATGGCGATGGCGTAGCAGAGCCGAGATGGCGATGGCGTAGCAGAGCCGAGATGGCGATGGCGTAGCAGAGCCGAGATGGCGATGGCGTAGCAGAGCCGAGATGGCGATGGCGTAGCAGAGCCGAGATGGCGATGGCGTAGCAGAGCCGAGATGGCGATGGCGTAGCAGAGCCGAGATGGCGATGGCGTAGCAGAGCCGAGATGGCGATGGCGTAGCAGAGCCGAGATGGCGATGGCGTAGCAGAGCCGAGATGGTGAGACTGTGCACATGACCGCATGTGACGGGGGACAGTGAGGCGCGGGCGCTGGTAAGCGCCGCCGGTAAGCGCTTATCGGCGGCCACGCGGCTCACAGCAATTGACGGACGGGGAGTTGGGGTGCTGCCGGGAAGCGCCGTGGGCGAGCAGATCTGAGCAGTGGATGGACCTGGGGGGGGGCCCAGCAGCAGCAGAAGCAAGTGACGGGGGACAGTGAGCCGCGGGGGCTTTATGGCCGGGGGGGTGTTTTGCGGGCGAGCGGCTCTGAGCAGTGGATGGACGGCGGACGAGCGCCCAGCAGCAGGTGACGGGGGACAGTGAGCCGCGGCGCTTCCCGGTGGCCCCGCAGCTCTCAGCAATTGAAGGACAGGGGGTCTGCTGGGAAGCGCCGCGGGCGAGCGGCTCTGATCAATTGACGGAGGGGGAGAGGGAGGGGTGACTGGTCACAGTCAGGGGGTGAGCTCTGGGGCTGGGGGGGGCACACTGTACCGGTGACTGCTGTTAGAGAAGGAGTCAGTGACAGCTGCACTGATTGATCACTGTCTCCCTCTCTAACAGCAGCCACTGCAGTCAGTGTCCTCCTTCACTTCAGATTGGCTGGGATAGAAGCGCTAACCCAGCCCATTGAAGAGAAGGAGGACACGTGATGCCGTCTCGGAGGGTGCGGGCCAGGAGCAGGGAGCGTGTCGGAGTGGACTGTGAGCTGATGATTCTATGCAATCCGTGGGGCACCTAGATAATAGCAAAACTGTGCAGAATCCTTAATAACTTTATATTGAAAAGATGGAAAGCTACGGGTGGGCAACATATTAATGCAAAAATAATTTTGGGGGGAATACCCCTTTAAGTTTATAAACTGTATCTGCAGAGACGGAGCATGGTGCCTTAAAGCGGTTAATCACCACCACCACCACCTCTCTTCTGACTGATCTGACACAGCCGATCATCAAAAGCACAGTAACCACCCGATGTTCGGCAAATATTGTGCACGATTCTCACCGAACATTGGAAATTTCTGCAACTATTCAGTACCATGTGCAGCTACACAGATTCATTAACTTAAAGTGTACCTGTCATTACAAAAACCTTTAATAAGTTGGAGACATGGGGAGATTTATCAAACATGGTGTAAAGTGAAACTGGCTCAGTTGCCCCTAGCAACCAATCAGATTCCACCTTTCATTTTCCAAAGAGTCTGTGAGGAATGAAAGGTGGAATCTGATTGGTTGCTAGGGGCAACTGAGCCAATTTCACTTTACACCATGTTTAATAAATCTCCGCCATAGTGTTCCGACACGTACCGATCAGGAGAACGGATACCACTATGGGATGACCCCCACACCCAGCAGAACAAGCAGCAATGTTCCCTTTTAACATGAACTGCAAAGCATTACCTGAAGAACAATGGCCGCCGCTCTGAGCCGCATGTAGAAGTGACGGTGAAGCATCTGTAGGCGGCGGGCTTGGTATCTCTGTTGTATAATAAGCGCGGCCTGCTTATACTGGAAGAAGATCTGTCTCTGTATGTATCTGCGCCAATGGGCCTGCACAAAATATAAAACACAAGAAAAAGGGATTATTTTTAAGAAGGTAAAAACATTGTCTTCCTTGGGTCCCTTAACAGCACGATTTCGGCTTTTACATAGACCCATGAGTCTCCTGGTGTTTCCAGCTCCTATGCAGACCCATGTGTCGCTATGGTTACAGACTACAAACCAGCTCTGTGTAGTCTGACCATACAATAATGTGTTACTCTTATCTGTCCATTATTCTTGCTAACTTACATTAGCTTGAAAACCAAAGTGGAGATAGAAAAAAAAATAAAATAAAGCTGGCTGTACACATTAGGTTATTGCAAGACTGCCCCCCCCCCCCCATATCCCCCCAAGTGAATGGAGCAGCAACATGTATGCTCAGCCGCTACTCTATTTATGGGACATCTGTGCACAACTTTATACTATACGGATATTTTTGGTTCCCAGCATGCATGCCGACACTCCATTTACTTGGGGGGGACTTAGATTCTAGTGATCAGTTGGGATCCCAGTGGTTGGACCTTCACCAATCAACTACTTATCCCCTTGATGTTGTATGAACCCAGCGATGTGAGTCACTGGTCAAATATCTAGTGCTCCTAGGACCCTCAGACTCATGATAAATGGAGAAAAGGACACATGCACATTTAGCTATGCCATGCATGCATCTGGGCTGGGGGGGTGTTTGGAAATCAATACAAAATAACATGAGGTGAACAAGGTTGGTCAACAACCATTTAAGAGCTTTGCTCTACCTACCCACCTGAATTATGACCACAGCACACCGAGCCTTCCGGAACCTCCTCTGAGCAGAATATCTCCGTATGGCCGACTGCAGACAGATCACTCTTCTCCGATGCTCCAGGTACACCGTCCTCTGCTGTCTCATAAGGATAAGAGCTCTGTATCTCTGCTGGAGGAGGATGGCAGCCGTCCTTTCCTTACAATATAGCGTCACCATTCTGTGCATCCTGTAGGCGGCCTGCAAGGTCACAGCCGACTTTCTTAGCAGCAGAAACCTCCTTCTACACACGACCATACGTAGACAAGCCTGGATTTTCCTTGCGGCTTTTTCTTGGCGTACAATCCTCCGTGCCAACATCCCTCTGACCGCAGACTGAATCACTATAGCTGAGGCCCTCACAGATACATACTGGAGTCTCTGCACTCGACTCTGTCGACATCTTCTGAACCAGTTCTGTATACAGCGAGCAGTTGCTTCCATTACTTTGAGCCTTTTTCTGACCGCATAAGCTCTGTAGGCGGCTTGGATCACCACCGCGGCAGTCTTGATCTGTAAGAAGGCTTTTCTCTCCCGATTCATTCTGAATGTGGCCTGGATCACCATTGCTGCTGCCGTCCTCCTTGATTCTCGTCTCTCTTTCATAGCCCAGTAAGCAGCCTGGATGCATCTTGTTGCGTTCCTTAGTCTCGTGAACTGCTCGACGGCTTCATTTCTTAACATGTTTGCTCTAAATAGTGACTGTATTTTTCTCGTTGCTTGTTGCAGAGCGATATAGAATTTTCTTTGTCTGTACATACGATACGATGACTGGATCATCGATGCTGCCCATTTTTTCCGCTTCCAAGTTTCCCTGGCTTTATACGCTCTCCATGCAGACTGGATACAAGTTGCAGACTTTCGGAGTTTGAGATAATTGACACGCTCAGATCTTCCAAGAACCAACGCTCTGTATAGTCTCTGGAGACATATTGTGGCAGATCTAAGTTTTATATACTTCTTTCTTTGCAGATAGGCCTTCATGCATCTTTGGATGCTCGCGGCTGCATGGTGCATGTGTTTTATCTGTCTTCTCACTTTTGCTCCCCTGAAGGCGGCCTGAAGCAATACTACAGATTTTCTGATGGATTGATACTGGTGTAAAGCTCTGTCCCTTGTCTTCTTTTCCCGGTAACGTTGCTGTAAAGTTTTGGTGGCTTTCATCAGGCTTTTATAGTATATGTGATGAACATACATGCGGAAACTGGACTGGATCACAGTGGCGGCTTTATTCATTGCTTTTATATTTCTGCGAACCCTCATTCCCTTAAATCCTGCTTGAATGGTGACGGCCGAGCTATGTAGCGTCAGGAATCGCCCTCGTACCTGTCTACATTCGACAGCTGAGCGGTACCAGATCTGGATCTTACAGGCTGCCACACGGTGAACCCGATATGCAACCCGATCTCGATGCATCCTGAAGTATGCCTGTATACTAGTTGCCATTTTGTGCCTTCGATCAAGTTCTTTTCTTACTTTATATCCTCTATAGGCAGCCTGAATGCAGGACGCAGCTTTCCGCATGGACTGATATTTCCGATAATGTTGTCGTGTAGCAACAGCCGCTCTGTAAAGTCTTTGAATTTGAATGGTGGTTTCTTTTAATTCACAGTACCAATTGCGTTGGATGTACATTCTCAACTGTCTCTGGATGATCACAGCTGCTCGTCTCTGGTTTCTCAGATCTTTTCTGGCGTGCCAACCTCTACAGCCAGCTTGGATGCAGATGGCGGCATCTTTAATGAAAGAGTAGCGCAAAACTTCGAAGTCCCTTATCTTCTTTGCTCGATATCTTTGCTGCATCACTCGTACGGCCCATTGAGTCCTTTCATAATTACGTTGGCATATATACATCCTGTATGATGCCTGGATTTTGGAAGCCGCTTGGTGCATTTCAGTTATTGCCCATCTGACCCTGGCACCTCGGTAGGCAGATTGAAGTTTTATTGCAGATTCTCGTAGCTTTAAGAATGCTTCTCTTGTACATACACCACATCTATAGGCCCTGTAACGTCGCTGTATGGTGATCGATGCACATTTTAGCTTCCGATACTCCATGCACGTCTTATGCATCCTGAACACCGCCTGGATGACTGTGGCAGCCGAGTGCATGTGACCAATCTCCTTTCTGATGCTTCTTCCTTTCCATGTTGCTTGTATAATGCATGCAGCTTTCTTAAGGTTAAGATATTGGTCCCGAACCTTCCTACCCTGCAGTACTGCTCTGTATTGCTGTTGGATCATGACAGCGGCCTGCCTCATTTTACAGTATTTCATACTCTGCTTATACATCCTAAATATTGACTGAATGACTGTTGCGGCCGCATGCATGCGACTCATCTCCTTCCTGACACTTCTCCCTCTCCATGCGGCTTGTATAGTGCAGGCAGATTTTTTAAGGCTCATATATTGATCCTGCACCCTTCTTTGCATTACTGCTCTGTATCGCTGCTGGATTATGACAGCGGCCTGCCTTGTTTTCTGGTATTTGACGCTCTGCTTGTGCATTCTGAAGACAGACTGGATCACTGTTGCGGCCACATGCATATGACTGATCTCTTTCCTGACATTTCGCCCTCTCCATGCGGCTTGGATAATGCAGGCCGCTTTTTTCAAGTTAAGATATTGACCCTGCACAGTCCTTCTTTGCAGTAATGCTCTGTATTGCTGCTGGATCACGACAGCAGCCAGTCTCATTTTACGGGATTTCACACTCTGCTTATACATCCTAAAGATTGACTGGATTAGTGTTGCGGCCGCATGCATGCGATTAATCTCCTTCCTATATCTTCTGCCTCTCCATGCGGCTTGGATAGTGCAGGCAGCTTTTTTCAGGTTAAGAAATTGACCCTGCACCTTCCTTCTTTGCAGTACTGCTCTGTATCGCTGCTGGATCACGACAGCGGCCTGCTTCATTCTCAGATACTGTACTCTCTGCCCGTGCATCCTAAAAACTGCCTGGATTGATCTCGCAGCCTTCTTCATTTGTGCTATTCTTTGCCTAGTCTTCAAGCCTCTGTAGATAGACTGAAGTTTGATTATGCTCCTCCTCAGGTGAACGTATTCCGCTCTCTGCCTCTGAGCGGCCATGGTGGTGCGATACCACCGCTGTATTGTAACTGCGCCCATCCTCACTTTAAGATACTGCTTTCTTACTCTGTAGGAACGGTAACAAGACTGAATAGCACGGGCTGCTTTGTGTAGATGCAGAATATTCTTCCTGGTCTTCCACCCTCTATAGGCGGATTGAAGGACAGTAATGGCCACTTTTGTCTTCAGGTAGTGGGATCGCTGACACTTCTGTGACAGGAAAGCTCTATAGCGCCTCTGGATGAACTCAGTTGACCGCTTTAAGGTCTTATACTTGGTTTGGCAGACATGCCTTCTGTAATTAGATTGGATAAGACTTGCTGCTCTGTGCAACTTTAATATCTCCATTCTGGCTTTCCTGCCCCTCCAGATAGCTTGCATCTTTCTTACCACCAGACACAGATGAAGGTATTGTTGCCTCTCTTTTCGACCAGTCAGCACAGCTCGATAGCGCCTCTGGATGGTGAGCGTCGCCTTTTTTATCTCTCTAAACTTTTTCAGAGCGTGCCATTGTCTGACAGCAGACTGAATAACCACCGCGGCGGAATTCTGCTGGCGAAGTCTCCTCCTCGCCTTGAAGCCACGATAGGCAGCTTGTATCACCACAATGGCTTTCTTAGCAGTCAGTAAATTTTGCATATCTTTCTTCTTTTGTTTTTGACCTCTGTACCAACTCTGAATAGTAAGGGCAGATTGTCGCATTATCAGATATTGCTTTCTTGCAATATAACCCTGATACCTTGCCTGAATGGTTATGGCAGCAGCTTGCTGAATTCTCAGTCTTTTGCGCTCGATATACCCACGGTAGGCTGCTTGCAATCGAACTGCAGACTGTTTTATTAACAAAAACGTTTTTCTATGATGCGCACGATCATTGTGAGCTTGCAATTTCCTCTGTAGGACCACGGCAGCTCTGTAAATTGCAAGATACTCCTGTCTTGCCTTGTGCATCCTGTAGCATGCTTGCAGTATAGTTGCGGCGTTATTCCACACCTTCATGCGCTTCCTCACCAGGTATCCTCTTACTGCAGATTGTATAGTAACACAAGCTGTCCTTTGCTTGCGGAAGGATTCTCTCTCTTTAAGCATTAAGTTGTTTGCTCGAGTCAGTCTTTGTATAAAGACAACTTTTTGCTTTAAGACAATGTAACGTTTTTGCTCCCGATTCATTTTAAACAGGGACTGTATCTTCACAGCCGCGACCCACATGGCCAGGTATTTGCGCCGTTCCCTAAGCATACGATACCATGACTGAATTGCAACGGCGGCATTGGTCTTTGTTTCCAGCTTACGCTCCCACCATCTCCTGTAGGCTTTCTGAAGCACCAATGCAGCTTTATTCTCCCTTTTAATCTTGTCACATTTCCACCTCCTGTAAGCAGACTGGATAACAGCAGCTGCGGCTTTTAGATGGAGATATTGGTTACGCTGCTTTGCAGCCAATAACCAGGAGTGCACATGATCTTGAATGGTCTTCACGGCACGGATAGTCCTTTTGTATGAAGCCACAGCAATCTTTGCTCTGACTTTTGCTTGCATGAGAACAACATGTGCTTTAAAGGATCTGTAGTATTTCCGAGTAGCAAAGCTTCTCCAATGTTTCTGTAAAGCAAAGAAAACTTGAGTTAGGATTCATAGATAAAAGCTACCACACGTGAACTTATCCTTATCTCGCTTTATAAAAGGTAAATGTCACACACCGCAAAAGGACAGGGCAACAGGTTTACACACCTGAATAACTATGGCTGCTCGGCTCTCAATTTCTGTCCGTCTTAAAGTTCTTAATTTCACCAACTCCTTGTAGGCCTGGTATCTTCGCCAGTGTTTCTGGATTACAAGGGCGGAAATTGTTCTCCTTAGGACCCTACGTCGTGACAGGAAACTGCGCACAGCGCGCTGGACGACACAGGCGGCACAGTGCTTCTTCTGAAAAATTAAACACAAGGGAAAATAAATTCAGAGCCATAAAGTTATTCCCGAAACCACAATGGTTTCTCTCAGTCCTATGCCCCCATGACAGTCCCAACTATTGTGCATTTTGTAATTACTATTTATCCTTAAAAACAACAAGCAAGAATTTGCATCAGTATACACTTGTTTTCTGAGAAGGCAAGTAAAAAAAAACGCTAAGGATTGCAAAATGCATTGTGGGTGATTGTAGTTATGTAAAGCTCTAAAAACACAGGTGTCAAACTATGACCCTCCTGCTGTTGCACAACTACAGTTCCCACAATGCCTGGACAGCTAAAGCTTTGGCTATCCAGGAGCAAAGGGAATGGTACTTTTGCACAGCTGGAGGGTTGAGTTTGACACCCCTGCTCCTGTTGGACAACAGCTATTCCTCCAATATCTCCCCATACAAGTGCAGAATCACTGGGCATCTCAACACCCATTCCCTGACCAATCAAAATCTTTGACATGTCAAAAGACAGGTTCCCTTTAAGCAACTTTTTGGTCTGAAAAGGCATCATAGGAGCACCCACCTGTAGAAGCTGCTCTTCTGCTGCCAGCCTGTGTCTCCTCCAAGCTGCCTGTATAACTCGGGCTGCTCGAGCTTCCTTGCAAATATCCAGAAGCCGAGCGCAAAGAAATGAAAGGTAAATTATCACAACCTGGAGAAAAAAAAAAGTAGTACATAAGGACAATGTCCAAGAAATATATTGATAAAACCATCAGACATATAAGCTTAAAACCATGAATACAGACAAGTCATGATTAATTCTTTTCCGTACCTTTTCATCTGGTATGGTATTAGACATGTCAGAGTGATGGATCATGGCAGGGATTCCTCCCAAGTCACACACAGCATTCTGCACCAGACTGAAGTTTGCCTTTTCATTCTCTAGCAGCTCTTCGAACAAAGCTGAAGATGATGCCAATCCTAGAAGAAAGTAGTCATAATAAATATCCATCTTCATAAACTATAAACCATTATGCCAACATAGCAATTTGTGATATATGTAGAGCAGTCTAGTCTGGCATTATCCTGTCCAACTTTAAATGGTACCTGTCAAAAACTTCATGACAGGTACCCTCTAAGACAGTAAGGGGCAGTTCACACTGGATAGATGTGTTGCAGGTTTGTTTAGGTAAAGACTCAAAACGCATTACAGTAGCAGGTGTGTGGACGACACTATACAAGTCTTCTTGCAGATTTGCTGTGAAAACTGTCGGCAGTAAAACTAACCGGTGTTTCCTTATGCTAAAAATAAAGTCTCCTAGTGCCCATTTATCGCACAGACAAGCTAACAGAAATCATAGAGAATACACAGGTTACCTTGATCATAAACTCCTGCCAACATATCCAAAGAGTTGTCAGAGTCCGAGGAGGAGTTCAGTCCTATGGTTCCAGTTTTACTACACTCTACAGTCTGAGTTGTACGCTGACGTATAGCGTCTGATGGCACGTAACCCGGGTGGTAATGATTAAGGAGGTAACAGAATATCCGTCCATCGGAAAAAGACACAGTGAAGTTTTCAACCTGCCAGAAATAAAACAAAGTCAGTCAGGCATCATTTATACAAATAGTAAAGTGTGCCTAATGAAAAAATTTCATATATCATCTGGTCAGCACTATCACGTAGATCCCGGTGGCACACTCCATTTTTCAAACCACCGCCTGGTTCCTGCCATCTTCGCCAGTTTCGCGTTTTGCAATTAGGGCCGCTCGGTGCAATGGAGGTGGGGTCAGCGCCCTCACTTCACTGATGTCCCCTCCTATCGGGGACATGGCCAGTCTTAACCGAGGGAAAAGGATATCTGTGAACTGAGGGCACTGGGCCTGTCTCAATTGCACCAAGCGGCCTGATTGCAGATTGAGAATCCAGCGCAGATGGCAGGAATCGGGCAGTGGTTTGAACAATAGACCACACCACCGAGATCTAAGCGATAGTAGTATATTCGCTTTAAATAGCACATTTAGTGCTTGATCTTGGCAGAATAGATCTTACCTTTGCACTATAGAAGGCACATACGGCATTAACCCATTCCATAAGCAGCAGGACTCTTTCGCTGTAGTTGTCAGGTGTAAAGGCGTCACTTTCACGTTTCTTTGATCTTGCGGCTGCAGAGAAGGCACGGAGGGCGGCAAGCTTTTTCTGCACACTATAAGCGTGTCTTAGAAACTTTATCTCCTCCTTCAAATGATCAATATTGAGCAGGACATCCACCTACACGGTTAGGAGGGTGTGTTAGAACATTCTTATTTCACTTTAGGTAGATTATATATGATCCACTTCCTGGGTGAAATTTCTCCGAACAGTCTACAGGAATAAGACTGGCACTTTATATGCCATAATAAAAGCCACCAAGCTTGCTGCTCGATGCACATACACGTACTTATTTGCAGTGGTGCAAGGTCTTAAGAAGTTTTTTTTTTTTTTTCTTGAATGGGATATATAGCTATAGTAGGAGTACAAACTAACAAAAGCTGAAGGAAACTAAACACCACAGTCCCTTAAAACTGTTGTGGGAAGGGGTGCTGGGAGTCTGACCCCTGTCATCCTAAGGGTACATTTACACTGAGGAAAATAGGCGGAAATTCCAAGCGGAATCCCCGTCACAGAATGGGATGGCCCTGCTCTTCGCTTAAAGAATTGACAAGTAAATTCTTTGAGCGGAGAGCAGAGGCGCCCTATCCTTATCCTTGACACACTGAGGCAGGTGAAATGCCGAGCGGAGTCCGCGGCGGGAATTCTGATTGGAATTTCCACCTCTTTTTCTCAAAGTGAACGTACCCTAATATTGATGCCCTATGCCGAGGAATGGTCCTCGATTTGTAAACCTGGGATAACACTTCCAATTGTTTTTATTCTAAGAGGCTTATTTTTATAAATCTTTACTAAAAACTCTTCTAACATTGCTTCTATGAGAACGAAGTTTGCATGGTGATTTTCCATAGGAGTTTGTGGCAATTGATAACATTGCACCATTTATACCTGAAATGAGAATACAATATGCCAAAGCAGCGCCAGTGTACGTTCACGATGCCGGTCCACAATGTCCTTGGAAGTGATGGCGACACCTACAAAACATTCAATTATATACAAGTTGCAATATAAGAGAGTAAAGTTTTGACTTTTTATCGATAACATGCATGAGGGCTGATCCTATACATGTAAGATGTAAGTAATTTAACAGGTAACTATCATCCTGCTGTGGATACATGCTCAAACTCCCTGTCAACTCCAAGGCCCACAGCAGTATATAAAGTGCCATATATTATCGCAATGAAAGTCAATGGGACTTCTGGCAATTTTGTTTACTGCTCTATTTAGCTGTGGGCTACAGAGTTGCCAGGAAGTTTGAACACATTTTATATCCCCACAGGAGGATGATAGTTACCCTTTAAAATATGGGCCTGTATATTATAAGAAAAGACAGATGAATCAGATGTATGTATCCTTGTTCTTAGTTGCATAAGGAGAATAAAATGCATTGTACGAAATCTAATGAACAGAGCCCAACTATAAAGACTGTTACTTACCACGTTCATCCTTTATCTGGACCCCCCTTCCAGTTAACACTTGAAAAGCTACTTCCACATTGTGCATTTTCTGCAAGCGGCTTATGGCGGGGACTCTCAGCTTCTTTGATAAGCTCCAGTTCTGAGTAAGAAGTTCCATTGTCCTCCTGATCATGGAGAAGAGCAGTATAAAGGTTGATGAATGAAGCCAAGCATGTATACAAAGCACTTGTGAGAGTACCTATATTTTATTACAATACTCACACTAGACGAATGCCACACTGCAAATCCACGGCCAGGTTTGTCACGGCAAAGTCAAATTCATCTAGAGGAGTCTGGACGTGGCAAACGGCTAAACCTAAATAGCCGAGGTGGCGCGAGAGATCTCCTTCCCCACTCAAGAAGTCACGAGAGAAAGCCAGCAACAAATCCTTACTGGCCTGCAAGGTAAAAACATTTAAAAAAAAACAGATTAAATGACAACAAAAAGGACAGGAGAAGTGACCAAGATATTCTGTACCGTGCAGTGTTTAGTTAGTGGGAGCAACAAATCTGCGGCCTAAAAATTAAAAACATGGATGGGGAACCTTCGGCCCTCCAGCTGTTGCAAAACTACAATTACCATCATGCCTGGACAGCCAAAGCTTCGCTTTGGCTGTCCTGGCATTATGGGAAATGTAGTTTTGCAACAGCTGGAGAGCCGAAGGTTCCCCATCCCTGATTTGAAGGGATATTATCATCCCCTTTACTCTCACTTCATCAGTGGACGGTGTCATCTAGGCGGGCAAATGGTCCCCACAGCAAATGGTCCCCATCTTCTGGCTGGCCATGAAGCCCTGCCTAGGTGACACCATTCACCGATTAAATAAAGCGATTTCAGAGTATAAAGACGACACAGACAAGTGTTATACAGGTATATATCAAATTTGCAGCATCTAAGCTTGTGGATGATGCGGAGAACGGAATGTAGAGTAATGGGGGGGTAACCGTATTATTTCACCCTTACAGAAAACAAATGACACATTGAAGAGTATAATACATACATACATACCTTGAATTCAGCATCCTTGCAGAACAAACAGGGATCGTGATCGATGAGTCTGGATTGTTTGGCATAGTCAAGAAAGAAAACCAACAGCAATAGCTTCTTCAATGTAAATTTGGACAGCGCTTCCTCATGCCCTGCAACATACGATGGCAAGAAAACTGAGCAAGGCATAATAATAGACCAGCGCTAATACTTACATCCAGATTATCCCTAAATATTTTCTGTATAAAATTTAATGCCCGTTTTTCATTAATGTCTATAAGACTTCCTATTGCTTGGCCACTGAAAACCTCAAATTCTCTCTGGATATCTTCACTATTTTGGCTGCAGCCAAATACTAACTATTGCCCTCCTTATGCAGCAACACTCACCATCACGATACAGGTGCGGCACTGAGGGGTGCCTGTATTCTAATGCAATATCTGGGTTCCAAAGGAGGCGATTCAAGATAAATACAGCAAGGCCCGTGACATCACTGTTACTCTCCAAAGAGATCAGCTCTCCGTATATAGTCTGTCCAAAAAACACAAGGTAAGAGTCCACCATAAATCTCACAGCAGGTCGGATCTGCCCACTACTTTGCCAAAGAATATATGGATCTAACAGCTGGGTAAATGCAGCCATAATACTGCAAGCTGCAAATCCCAATAAAACAAGAAGTAACTGGAAGGACAAAGGCAACGTAGCCCTGTAACAGGACAGGACAGCAAAAACCAATGAATTAGAGTATTATCTGTATATGGTCAAATACATAAGACATTCTATACGGAAGATTACCTCAAGTCCTACACGAAGCCACAATGGATTATAGGACAGAAGCCAGTTCAGGATTTTCTGACGTTCACCTAGAAAATCAAATATTCTGTCAGACTTCTACTGCTCATTTACTAGGAATAATTCTGATTTATTTACTAACAAGTTTCAATTCATCTCCATGTGGAATAAGGCAAAATACTGCAGGGATTCACTGAAAGTGAGATTTAGAAATACATACATTTAAAGAGGTACTCCGGGGGCTTGGGTCATTTTCACTGTACGGTTGGGGAGAGGGTGGATATAGAAGCCGCCGGTCACTTACCTCCCCGATTCCAGCACCGGGTCCCGGATTGTGCCGCCCTGTTCTCCCATCCGGCTGACGCTTCCTGGTCTGAGCTGCGGCTTGAGACGTGACGTCTCCAGGCAGCTCAGCCATTTAGCGGCCGAGGCGGGACTTCGCTGCGACCGTACACTGAAAATGACCCCAGCCTGGAGTACCCCTTTAATAGAAATCAATTATTATTTAATAACTGTTTTCACCTTCCATTTCGCTGTTATTTCTCCTAGAAATCAAGGAAATGACAACTGACAGTGTGTCCCAGCAGTCTGGCAGCTTTGATTGGTTAGTGCCAGACAGTGCAGGAACACGCTGCCAGCAGGTAACACCCAGTTGTCAATGTATTCATAAATTTCGCAGTGGAACAATAATCACTCGCTTTATTAGTATACCAAAATGCACTTATAAAGTAAATACGGCTGAACCCTCTCCAGTAACATTATGGGATATGCAATAAACAGCAAATTCATGATACACGTGATTAAAAAGCTGCAATGCAATGCAGAACATATGAAGTGTTCACCGTACCAATATCCTTCCACAGATGCCGGTCTTTCCTCACAAGAAGACGTCGAGCCTCGATCTCTACTTCTAGTCTCCGTATAGCTCTCACCACAGGTTCGGAGGTAAAGAGGCAGCAGGCGGATCTTCTCAACTTATTCAACCTGCAGCGAGCCGTGTAAGCTTTGAGGGAAACCTCTTCCTTGGTCGGAGCCTTTGGCACACTCACTTTATGACTGTTCTCCGCTCCCAGGATCAAAGCTGCTGCATTAACTATAAGGAAATGAAGTTACATTAGACAAACATAAGGGTTCTATTACACCAAGCGATTTTTTGACGACTTAAATCTCAAAACAATCGCTACGGCAAACTACCCGAAATCGTTCGCCCAATTACACGGAGCGATGATTGTTACTTATGATTGTTCTTGCGGTCGTTTTGTTGTCGCTATTGCGTACGTTTCAGCTATGACATGCAAACGATCAAAAGATAAAAATAAGTCTGAATTCTATCAAACAACCGATCTATCGTTGGTCGTTTAATCGCTGTCTATTACACGAAATCCGAACGATAATCGTCCCGTGTAATAGGGCCCTTAGTGGATAAGATTCAGAGGCCTGTCATACTGATGGTTCCTATATATCAGATTAAAAATCAGTTCCATTCATCTTAACGAGGGGTTGTATCAAACACACCAATTTCTACAAAACCTATTCAGATAAATGGAAGCTTTAAAAACAATGTGCCGTGTATGATTCCAACCTTAAAATGCAGTCTGATCTGCTGGCATCAGGTTATAGAGAATCCATCAGCTGACCAAAGGGCCAGAGAGCTCCATAAGGGATGCACTCTAGAGCTGATCAAACTTTGAGCATGCTCGGGTTTGTCTGAACCAGAGCGTGCACAATTTAATTAGCGGCGGCTACTGAAGTAGCATAGGGAGTCCGGGAAAACATGGATACAGCCATAGGCTAGTGACTTACCTTTCATAGAATCAGTTTTCACTGCAAAGTCATCTGGCGTGAGGATGAAGTTCAACCACCAGGTAAATCCTCGTTCCTGCTTCACCATCCATCGTTCATCATAAAACATGTTTTTGGCAGCAAAGGGCATCGGGTGTCGAGGAATGACTGAAAAACGCAGAATGTTAGAAAACGGACAATAGAGACACTTACGCAACACAGCAGTGATTCCAAGCATGGCCCCCGCGATATACAGTGACAGTAGCTGCATGACCAGGTCTATCATTTAGTGGATTCACATGCGGTATTAGAGATGAGTGAATTTACAGTATGTTTGGGTGAGTATGAACACAAACGTTCAGTGTTTGAACTCCAGTGTTTGGGATACAAATAGAGTAAGGTTTTGTGCGGACCCAAACTTACTGTACGTCCATTTATCTCTGTGCGGTATACTTTTACATTATGGAGAAGTCTGCTACAAAATGTTATTTGCGGATATACTAATAATCACTATTAACCCATAGAGTATTCCAGGAGGAGACATTGCTTACCTGTTTTGGGCGGCTTCATAAACGTCAGCTTTGACTGGGCAACGGCAACGATTTTCTTAGTGGTCTTAAAAGTGACAGCAGACTGCAGCTGTGGTGGCCCCACGTTATCTAACATCGTAAAAGGAAGAGTTACTTCAATCCTGATGCTTTAAAATTTGTTTTAGTCCTATTTATATTATAGCCAGTACATCCCTGCATCTATACGAGTTCCATTTTACATATCTGTCTTGGAGAAGCAGAGTTGGCAGATTGGCATTGATCTACTTTGTGCAGAGGGTCCAGATCTGTCCAGCAACTAAAGGGTCCTGTTAGACCAAGTGAATTTAATGATTAACTATAAACGATTGCAAACTAGATTGTTATGGTTAACCTGAAATCGTTCCCCATATTACACAGAACGATGGTCGTTACTACGATCATTTACTGCATCAGATCTCAGCAAAAAAAGGAACGATGTGCAATCACATTGAACGATTACTGAACGAATGCGGAATTACATCAAACGATTAACCCCTTCAAGGACAGAAGTTCGATCAGATTAATGCAATGTTCCTCCCCGCCTTCTAAGAGCCATGGCGCTTATATTTTTCCACCTACAGGGCTGGTTGGGGTGTCATTTTGGAGTGTCTAGTTATTATATCATATTGGTGTAACAAAAATTTTGATCCCTTTTTATTTTATTTTTTCTGATATATAGTTCATTACAATCAGCAATCCTGGTGTGTTTTTTTTTTTTTTCATTTACGCCGTTCACCGTGCGGGAATAATAATGTTATATTTTAATAGACTGGACAATTCCGCACACTACGATATGTAATAGGATTATTTTTTATTTTTATAATGGGCAAGGGGGTATTTTAAACTTATTGGGAGGGGGTTTATAAGGGGTTTTTAATACTTTTAAAAACTTTTATTTACTACACATGGCTGCGGGGTAGTTCCGATGCTTGTTCTGTCACTGAGTACCTTAAACCCAGTGATCGCTTTAGATCGCAGCATTTAAGGGGCTAATGAGATGCAGCTGCGGGATCGCAGCTGCCTCTCATTACCTCCAGCCCCGGACACTGATGTGTGTGGGACCGCTCTTACTGCAGCGGTCCCGCACACAGATGCCCCAGTGCAGGAATGTATATATACGCATGTTACTGACGGAAGGGGTTAATGATGATTTTAGGGTCAGACCTAAATCAACGACACAAACAATGTTTTGTTCATTGCCTGCAATTATACAGGACAATTATCGTTTAATTTCAAACTATATAATGATTTCCCACACGATAATAGTCCGTGTTATAGGGCTCTAACATTCTCTGGTTTGGGGGCAGTCAATGACATCTGAGCCAATCAAATCCTAAACATACACCAAAACTGAATACAATATAATATAAACCAGCCCCGCCATCTCAGCCCCAAACAAACACTGCCTTACCTTTCTGATGAGATTTTGCCAGAGCAGGTTTAGTTTTCATAGTTTCAGCTTTTGCTTTATGAGATTTTCTGGAATTTTTCATCAATAAGTCGGCTGAAAAGTAGCAAGGACAATTGAAGTCAATATGGTGTCCCCACTTGATGGTCTTACCTGTTTACTGTATCTTCATGTGTTCTATATAAACTCACCTGATCTGCTGTGCGGCGTCTGCTTACTCCCATGCTGCGATGGTTTGGAGATCTGTATTTTCTTGGCTAGGTTGTCAGCACTCTGTACGGAGTCACTGGACGTCGCTGAACCATCTCTAGAGATTTCCTCGCTTCTTCTCTTGCGCCCGCAGATGGATCTGGGCCTGGACACATTTACGGATGACTCTGAACTGCTGATAGAACTCGCATAGTCTGAAACGATTACTGGCAAATTGGGAAGAACGACTTGGGAGTCAACGCTCTCATCGGATTCAATGTTTTTCAGTCTCCGGCGGGACTTCAGCTGCGGCTTCTGCTGCACTTCCATGCGATCCGCCGCCCTGACTTTCACCACGGTGGCCGAGACTATAGGCGGCTTTACAGGATACGCAACCCCAGATTCCTCGTTGATCGGTAGAGGGTTAGGTTGGCTTTTGAGGTCATCCTCCACCTTCACCGATTTTATAGGTAGCTTTACGAGATTCTTTATGTCAGTCACATTATTATTTAGAGGAGAGTGAAGAGTCGCCTGCTTTCCGCTGCTAGCACGTACTTTTGTAACAGGGGCCGATATTACCGATGGTTTCCCAGGATTTACAGCACCACCGGTATTATCAGTCAGCGGTGACCAAGTCTTTACCTTAGTAATGGTGGACGGTATTACAGGCTGTTTCCCAGGATTTACAGCACCACCTGTATTATCAGTCAGCGGTGACAGAGCTTTTACCTTGGTAATGGTGGACGGTATTACACGTGGATGTCCAGGAATTACGGTACTACCTGTGTGATCAGTCAGCGGTGACGGAGCTTTTACCTTGGTAACAGTGGACGTTATTATAAGCGGCTTGGCACAACCCCTGGATACAGTTCTATCATCCCCTAAATGACCAATACTTCCTTTTTGCTTTTTCACGCAGAATGTTAACCTGGAGCTAGGCGGCTCTAGATCCTCTATGGCTTCATTTAAAAACTCTGTCACCTCCCCCTCTTCTTGGAGGACATTACATGTAGGAGTTTTTAAGGAAAATTGATCTAAAATGACTGGAGGTGTAAGAAAGTTGTCTTTTACAAACTGATCCGGTGACAGGATGGGGGTATGTGGCGCTGCGGTCAGATACTCATCCGAGACCGCGTAGCTGTTATTGACGAAGGAGTCCGGACTTAAGATGTTCCTTTGTGGAGTCCCCAGGACCGGCGGAGGAGGAGTCTGACTTCTGCGGAGATCGTGAAAAGATTCGTGGAAGGAGGAAGAAGTCTGTGAATGTTTCACTGTCACCTCAGTCTTACAGAACTCTGTGGGAGACAACGGGGGGTAATCCGTACACTCATGGATTATACTGGGGGTACATATAAAATTACCGTGCTGCATAGTCCCGGGGGGAATCGGGGACATTGATATCTTCTTTACTCTCTGCTCGCTCAGAGTCCACTCTTCTTCTATCAGCACGTCTCTATGCATGGTGGACGTGGTGGTCACTTCTTCAATGGTCTCGCTGTACTCAGTTGTACACAGGACAGAATACGTTTTTGACCTTCTTAGCGATCCTGGAGTAAACGGCTGGAGCTGGTCGGAAAGCGGACTAACAGAGCCGACTGGAAGTCTATTCTCCGAGCTCCTTCTAGACTCTCTGACCGGAGACGGAGCGGACATGGGTGTGCAGAGATTCTCGCAGGACTGCAGAGGGCTCCGCATCCTGTGTACTGCACCATGGCCGCTATTCTGTGGCACTATAAAGGTTTTGTTTTTTCCATGTTTAGCACAAGGAACTTTGTTCTTCAGACCAGAAGCTTTGGATCCCAAGGGAGAATATTTCTTCTTTAAAGTATTCCATCGGCTTCTCTGAAAAACATTGAATGAGTGGAAAAAAATATATAAGTATTTGCTTGAAAATCCAACCCTAAACTATATCCTGTGGCCTTCAATCACAATGTCTCATACTTAGAGTATTCTGGTGAAAATCTTTTACTTTCAAATCAACTGGTTTCAAAAACTTATATAGATTTGTAATTTGCTTCTATTTATAAATCTCAAGTCTTCCCATACTTATCAGCTGCTGTATGTCCTGCAGGAAGTGGTGTATTCTGCATTCTGACACAGTGCTCTCTGCTGCCACCTCTGTCCATGTCAGAAACCAAGATTTTCTATAGAGATTTGCTGCTGCTCTAGACAGTTCCTGACATGGACAGAGGTGGCAGCAGAGAGCACTGTGTCAGTATGGAAAAGAAACATCCCTTCCTGCAGGACATACAGCAGCTGCTAAGTACTGGAAGACTAGATATTTTTTAAAAAAAAGTAAATTACAAATCTACATAACTATTTCTGAAACAGGTTGATCTAAAAGAAAAAGATTTTCACCGGTTTACCCCCCATTATTCTACATAAGACGGCCAGGTCCTTTATTCTTCCTCAAGCGGTTAGGATGTCATTATCACATTTACCTTTTTCTTCATGGGAAGTTCGGCACGTCCCAGCAATACGGCCTGGTGCCTCACCACATCGTTCAGAAGAAACGTCAGCAGTTCTCGGACCCCTCCTTCCTCTAGCGGCGTCCATGTGATCGTGAGGGGAAGCGTTTCATAAGGCTGAACGTAGCAAACATGAGAGCGTCAGAGAACACAGAGAAGATGACATTGAACTATTTTCTTTTATGGGTGCCTTCACACGTACCGGATCCACAGCAGATTTCACGCTGTAAGGTTGCAGCAAAATCCGCTGTGGATCCTGATATAATGAAGGCCTATGGGGTCACCTACCTGCACCTTCCGCTGCAGATATGTGACCTGGCCCCTTCAACCCCCGGCCGCCCGCAGCCCTGGCCTGGAGCACACATCACCTGCTCAGCGCAGTGGCTGTGTGAGGCTCCCCTCGATCATCAGCCAATCAGTGCTGTTGTGCCCTGATTGGCTGATGAGGCGCGACGGGAGCTTCACACAGCCGCGGTACCAAGCAGGTAATGTATACTGCAGGCGGGGGGCAGCCCTGGAGCATCCCTCCCGGCGGTCAGCCAATGAGTGAGCTGCGGCAGGGCAGCACACTGATTGACTGACTGCCTGGAGAGGCTGGGAGGCCCCGAAGCAAGCAGGAGCAGGTGATGTATGCTTCGGGCCAGGGCTGCAGGCGGTGGGGGGGGGGGGGTTTAAAGGGGCCAGATTACATATCCGCAGTGGAATGGGAATTCCGCTGTGGATATGTAACCCCCATAGACCTTCACAGTACATGGATCCGCAGCAGATTTCGCTGCAGACTGGCAGTGTAGGGTAGCTTCACACACACTATATAGCAGCGGATTTTCTACCGCGGATCTGCAGCAGATTTGATTTAAGTAACTGAGCACAGCATCAAATCTGCAGCGGATCCTGTACGTGTGAATGCACCCTTAATCTAATTTTGGCGGGAGGCACTGTCACTCTGCGGTCCGGGTGTGAGAGTGTTCAGACCCTGAGCGATCATGAGGAGCGCAACGCAGTGTCAGTGAATGAGTCAGGCTCCATAGACTTACATAAGGAGCCGACTCCATCCTGTGTCATGTGATCAGTCGGGCTCATAATGTAAATCTATGGACCACCCTGATTATGCGGACAGAGCGGGGAGATGATGTCCCGGTCCGCTCCCCTATCGGTACAAGTCGGAACACTCAGACCCGAAACCAATCAAAACTTTTAACACGTCAAAAGTTTTCCATGATGAGGGTGACACTTCACAGTCCTTGGGACCCGGCTTGTCCACGCTCCGACACCTCTGCCTCCCAATCTGACAAAGATAACACCATATGGATCCATCTCGGAGGAGACAAGTGTGACGTGGACCCCAACAGTCCATAAGGCGCCCTGTGATGGTGGTGCTGGAATCCACAGTGTGAACTGCGTCATATAGTAAAATGACTGACAGGAGGCATGACAGAAGAGGCAGGCGCCATGATAAGTCATGTCTGTCATACAGATATATATATATATACACACATAAACACAATGGTGGTAACACTAGGGGGCGGCATAGCCCAGAAATACAGTTCCCAGCACAGCAGGTCGCAGGGCATGCTGGGAGCTGTAGTTTTGCAGCAGCTGGAGGAGCACACAGTGAGGAGGGGGCGGGGCCCACCATACACAGACATGCTGGGAGTTGTAGTACCACAACCAGGTGTCCACATACCGGTACGAGGAGCTCGGTCTCGGGCACGCTGAAGCCGCGCTTCTGGGGCAGCTTGTCCACCGTCACCACAGCCGGCTCCGCTGAAGGATTCCGCAGGAGAAGAACCGCGCTACGGGCCGAACCGGGGCGGACACAACCGAAGCTGACGAACGGCGGCCGGGAGAAGTGTGTGAGGTAAAGCACCGGCTCCTGCTCCTCCGGGGGGGACCCCCTGTCTCCCCCCGCTGCCGGGGGCGATATACTCAGCATGTCCCGCTGTCACAGCCGCTCTCCTCCTCATCTCCCGGCTCTCACACCTGCCATACACTGCACTGCCCGACACTCCGAGCACAGACACACACGATTCAAACTACGGAGGACGCTGATAGGTCCAACGGCCCCCATAACCCCGCCCACTTTAAGGTCTTATCCAATAGCAGCAGAAAGCGGCTGGACAGTCCAGCCATTCAGCGCATTTGAAAATTGAGATTGGGCGGGGTCGAGAGAAGGAACCAATGAGAATCGAGAGATTTATTCAAACTGCGGCATCCGGCGTGACTCTGCGGTCACGTGATGGCAACTGGGAAAACAACTGCATAACAACCGCATCACTGTGAGGAGGAGGCGGCGCTTACTGTATGTGCGGTACCTACACCGGGCTGGCAGAAACCGTGCCTGTATTGACTGCATACACATTTCAGTGAAACCGCAATGTGTGTGAACACAGCCTAACCAATCAGCAAAGGATCTAGTCTCATACAACAACAGTGAAATCTATAAACCCCTGAATATACCATGGCAACGTGTCTTTAAAGGGGTTCACCAAAAATGTTTTCTTTTTAAATCAACTGGTGCCATAGATTTGTGATTTACTTCTATTAACAAAAATCTCCAGTCTTCCAGTACTTATCAGCTGCTGTATGTCCTGTAGGAAGTGGTGTTTTCTTTCCAATCTGGAGAGCAGGAGAGGTTTTCTTTGGGGATTTGCTGCTGCTCTGGACAGTTCCTGACAGCAGAGAGCACTGTGTCAGACTGGAAAGAATACACCACTTCCTGCAGGACATACAGCAGCTGATAAGTACTGGAAGACTGCAGATTTTTTAATAGATGTACTTTACAAGTCTCTGGCACTTTCTGACATCATATTATCACCTGCGTACAAGGACCACTTAAAGGGGTAGTGCGACGCTAAGAAATTATTCACAGAATAACACACATTATAAAGTTATACAACTTTGTAATGTATGTTATGTCTGTGAATCGCCCCCTTCCCCGTGTCCCACCACCCCCACCCGTGTACCTGGAAGTCTGTGGTGCATTATACATTACCTGATCCGTGTCGCGCCCGTCCGCCATCTTGTGCCAGGACGGCTGAGCCACGGCAGAGGGCGGCCGGCACTCGGGACAATCAGAGAGCTTCGGCCGGCCGAAGATGACGTCGTGGCATAAGATGGCGGACGGGCGCGACACGGATCAGGTAATGTATAATGCACCACACTTCCGGGTACACGTGCGGGGAAGGGGGCCATTCACAGACATAACATACATTACAAAGTTGTATAACTTTGTAATGTGTGTTATTCTGTCAATAATTTCTTAGCGCCGCACTACCCCTTTAAGGGACTAGTTAATACTTAACTTTTAATAATTCATTAAAAACACGGTCCATACAAAATACAAACAAACATAGACACCCAGTAGTGTACTCTATGTACAGTGTAGTTTCCTGATGGGCACTTGTGATTAGGGGGATAAATGGTCTGACATAAATCAGGAGATACTGATGGGGGGGACTGCAGGCAGGACACTTGTAAGGTGGGGGGAAGAGTGCTATGTGTGTTCCCTGATGAATCCGTCTGCCACTAGGACGGTAGAAACGCATCGGAACAAGTACTGTGTACATATGTAATTGTATATCTTGCTGCTACATTTATTTATTTTGCAGGTGGTTTGAGTTGTCACGTTTATGCACTTTTTTTCTGTCTTGTTTCTTCTTTTTAGTTTTCTCCTGGGCCCATATAACAGGAGAGGGACTGTCATCGTGGTTGGGGCCACCCTGTTAAGGAGGTGGGTTCCCAAAGGTGGAAAAGGTTGAGAAGCACTGCTCTAGGATGTCTCCTGTACACCACACACACATTATGGATTAGGGAAGAAGCAGCAGCATGAAGGACATTATAGAGTAGTAGTCTAAGGCTATGTTCACAATGGGGGAGATTTATCAAACATGGTGTAAAGTGAGACTGGCTCAGTCGCCCCTAGCAACCAATCAGATTCCACCTTTCATATTTCAAAGAGTCTGTGAGGAATGAAAAGTGGAATCTGATTGGTTGCTAGGGGCAACTAAGAAAATTCTATGTTACACCAGTTTGATAAATCTCCCCCAACAACGGCCGCTGTTTGACATGTTCCTGTGGCAGATATTACCATATTGGCTGCAGGAACATCATTTTATTTTATTTGGATTGCAGACGCATTTGGGTGGTGCCTGCAATCCAATTAACCATGGAAGTCTATGCAATGTTCGGCCGTCAGAACAGCCATACATTGTGTCAACAGAGCAGAACAATGGCCGTTGTTCCTGTAGTAGCGGCCATAAATATTTGGCTGGTCAATTATTTGTGAGGCTATTGTTCAATACAGTGTGTGAACAACGGCTGTTGTTCTTCATAGAGTTCAATGCAGTGCATAATTTTAACCCTTAGGGGGCACAGCCAGTTTTCATTTTTGCGCTTTCGTTTTTTCCTCCCCGTGTATATAAGGCCATAAGGCACTTTTCCACCTACAGACACAGATGAGCTTTTATTTTTTGCGCCACTAATTGTACTTTGCAATGCAGACATAATTTTTGCCTAAAATATGCAGGGAAACCAGAAAAAAATTATATGTGGTGAAATCGAAAAAAAAACAAACAAAAAAACACAAAATTGTTTTATGGGGGGGGGGGGGGGGGGTTACGCTGTTCGCCGTAGGATGAAACTGACTTATTAGCCATGTTTCTCAAGTTGTTACGATTACAACAATATGTAACTTGTGCAACTTTTATTTTATTTGATGGCTTTTAAAAAATTAAAACCTTTTAAAAAAAATATATGTTCTTTAAAATCGCTCTATTCCCAGGCTTATAGCGCTTTTATCCTTCAGTCTATGGGGCTGTGTGAGGTGTCATTTTTTGTGCCATCATCTGTACTTTCTATCGGTACCTTGATCGCGCATATGCATCTTTTTGATTGCATTTTATTAGAATTTTTCTAGATTTGATGCAACCAAAAATGCCCAATTTTGCACTTTGGAATTTTTTGTGCTTTACCGTGCGAGATCAGGGGTGTGATAATTTAATAGTTCGGGCACATACTAGAAGTCCCCCTGGGGTTAGGGTTATCCCCCTGGGGGACATCTAGTATTACTACTCTAATCTCTCATTGAGATCTATGCAGTATAGATATATAGATATACTGCATAGATCAATGAGATCTGTACTCTATTGCTGTCAGCTGCTGCAGCCGAAAGCAATTGAATGCCGAGCCGGGATCGGCACCATAACGGCGCAGACCCCAGCCCGGAGCAGATGCGGGGATTGCCCCTTCGCGATCACTTTGCGCGGGGGGGGGATAGGAGAATCCCCCCATATCCCCCCACTAGACCACCAGGGAAGGAGGACAGCAAGCATTTAGATGCAGCTGTCAACTTTGACAGTTGGATCTGAATACTTAATTAGCGGGCACGGGGATCGGACCATGTCCGCTAATAGCCGTGGCCCCAGGCTGCGATCACGGCAGTTCAGAGCGGGGTCGTCGCATGTCCCCCCTCTGAACTCCCCTAGTGGCACCAGGATGTTTAGTAACGTCCTGGTGCAGCTAGGGGTTAAGGCAAGAACGGATGCTGTTTTAATTACCAACAACGGCCGTTCTTGTCTTAAAAAATACACTGTGTGAACAAGGGTTTGTTTACACAGATGGATTTATCTGACAGATTATTGAAGCCAAAACCAGGAACAGACTATAAACAGAGAACAGGTCATAAAGGAAAGACTGAGATTTCTCTTCTTTTCAAATCCATTCCTGGCTTTGGCTTCAATAATCTGTCTGTGTACATAAACCATAAACTGTGAATCATGTAATCAATAATCTCTTATCTATTTGCAGTCACTTTGAATTTACTGCCATCTATCTCTTTCATCCCTCACCTCCATAGACTTGCATGAGCAGCATGTAATTTGATCCCTCAGTGAGCTGCTAGAAGCCCTTAAACACAAGATGAAATTGGGCTGTATTTATACTGACCACAGCCATGTTTACCTATCCAAGCACATCACATCAACCACATTTTTTTTGCAATTTTATTTAATTCATAAAAATGTTCATTGTAAATGTCACATGGGTTTGGCATTGTCTATACACAGTATTGCTTTTTTTTTTTATTAATGACCAAGCACAGACATTATCCACAATATAGGGGGAGACAATAGACATCAGCTCAGCCCTCTCCTATGGCAGGGCTCCAGACTAAAAAATTTACCTAGGAGCCATTGGCTCCTAACCTGAAAAATTTAGGCGCCAAATAGAATATTTGGTCGCCAACATTTGAAACCATGTAAAATTAATGTTATGGGACTTACTGTGTGCAGAGGCCACGGCAGCCTCCTCCTCCTTTACTGTGTGCAGAGGCCGCAGCAGCCTCCTCCTCCTTTAGATTCTCTCTTTTCTTAGTTTGAAAACGTTCAACATGGAAACTTGCAACTTGACAACCATATCCAGTCTGACAACCATATCCAGTCTGACAACCATATACAGTCTGACAACCATATACAGTCTGACTCAGTACTTCAGCCTCACTTGGCTAGCCTTTTAATGAGGCTTACTCTTCTGAACTTGAACTTAAAGGGAACCTGTCGACCCCCGTGCCGGGGTGACAGGCTCCCAACCCCCCGTTAGAACCCCCTTTACTCACTTAATCGCGCCGGGTCCCGCTTCTGAAGATGGTCGGGTCCCGGAGATCTCAGCCGCTGCAGCCCGGCGTGCGCTGAGAGATGAGTCCAACGCTCATAGAGAATGACAGGAGAGTCCAGCACTCCGTCATTCTCTATGAGTGTTGGACTCATCTCTCAGTGTGTGCGTCGGGCTGCAGCGGCTGAGATCTCCGTGACCCGACCATCTTCAGAAGCTGGACCAGGCGGGATTAAGTGAGTAAAGGGGGTTCTAACGGGGGGTTGGGAGCCTGTCACCCCGTCACCGGGGGTGACAGGTTCCCTTTAAAAGCTTGCAACAGTCTATACATACTGAGCTAGACTTATGACTGCAGCCATAGTGACCCCCCACAAGATGTGTATATAGATAGATATATCTCTCACCTAGTGACTAATGCAAGTGACCCCCTACAATACAGACACCTGAGGGGCCCTGATAATAATAATTGTGCATATATCTATCTCCCAGTGTCTGCAGCCAGTTTGCCCTACACTTATAGATGGCCCCCTCCCCTTATAGATGACCCTCTCTACCCCCATTATAGATGCCCCCTCTTCTCCCCCCCATTATAGATGCCCCCTCTCCCCCCCCATTATAGATGGCCCCCTCCCCTTATAGATGACCCCCTCTACCCCTATTATAGATGCCCCCCTCCTCCCCCCGAATTATAGATGCCCCCTCCTCCCCCCCCATTATAGATGCCCCCTCTCCCCCCCCATTATAGATGGCCCCCTCCCCTTATAGATGACCCCCTCTACCCCTATTATAGATGCCCCCTCCTCCCCCCGAATTATAGATGCCCCCTCCTCCCCCCCATTATAGATGCCCCCTCTCCCCCCCCATTATAGATGCCCCTCTTCTCCCCCCCCCATTATAGATGCCCCCTCTCCCCCCCCCCATTATAGATGCCCCCTCTCCCCCCCCCCCCATTATAGATGCCCCCTCTCCCCCCCCCCATTATAGATGCCCCCTCTCCCCCCCCCATTATAGATGCCCCCTTATAGATACCCCCTCCCCTTATAGATGCCCCCTTTCCCCCCCCATTATAGATGCCCCCTCTTCTCCCCCCCTTCCCTTGAAGATGGCCCCCTCTCCCCCCCTTGAAGATGGCCCCCTCTCCCCCCCCTTGAAGATGGCCCCTCTTCTCCCCCCATTATAGATGCCCCCCCCCTTTCCTCTATGCTAAGCAATATTTAAAAAAAAACAAACACACAAACTCACCTGACAACCCGCTCCCCCGGCGATCCTCTTCTTCTTCGGACGCTGTTCCCGGCTGATGCGCAGCTGCCGAGGGTGTCCCATCCTATCCCCGGCAGCGCGGCGCGTCAGTGAGCTCCTGTACGCCGGGGCTGTGACTTCTGACACAGGAAGCGTCTCTGACGCGCGCTTCCTGTGCCGGAAGTCAGGGCCCCAGGCAGCTCACTGATGCGCCGCGCTGCCGGGGATAGGACGGGACACCCCCGGCAGCCGCGCATCAGCCGCGCATCTTAAAGAGACAGCGCGCCGCCGCCGGGGCCAGTCGCAAATGGCGCCCAGATTAATAAATCTGGGCGCCATTTGCAAAATGTCGGTCGCATTGGCGACCATTTTGGTCGCCATCTGGAGCCCTGTATGGTATATATGGTATACAGCTGTAGACTTTGGGGCCAATGAGAACAATTTTGATTGTAACATGAGAGAACAAAGATGGCAGCGGGAATGGACACCATGTAACATATGGGTATAAAAACCAAAGGGTTATCCCCCACCTAGATAGCCATTTAAAAAAAAACATAAAAGAAAATTCTGTTACTGTATTTATACATACAAAGCTGTAAAAACATGGGGCACCTTTATAAAAAGTCTTACTTGGCATTTTATGACATCCGTGTAACTGTACCAGGTGTGTGCGACTTACTTAAAGGGTTTTTATTACCTTGCAAAGTTAGTAAAATCAGATGTGTATCATATAGATGTATGTAAAGGTGATGCTTTAAGGTAAAATAACTTCCATCCCTGTATTGTTCTTCTCTCCCATGGATCTGATCAATTCCTGGTTTCCTTTCTAAGGGTGGGTTCACACTGAGGAATTCTCGCGGATAAACTCAGCGGAATTCCGCCGGCTGTACGCGCGCCTTTCCGCCAGCTCCATAGACACCATTCTATGGGCCGGCTGATTCCGCATTCCGCCGAAAGAACTGACATGTCAATTCTTTCGGCGGAATGCGGAATCAGCCGGCCCATAGAATGGTGTCTATGGAGCCGGTGGAAAGGTGTTCGTCCGTGAGCGCGTACAGCCTCGGAGTTTATCCGCGAGAATTCTTCAATGTGAACCCACCCTATGCCATGACCAAGCTGTTGCAGTACAACAAAGCACACACTTTCCCACAATCCCCCTTGCTTGCATGTGCAGTGGAGGCCAACTGCAAATACTAATGGGACAGATCAGGAGAGAACTGAGCATGTGTGACCACCTTAGTAGATACCCAAAGGATGGTCGTAGTCAAGGGCAACAAGGAAAAATGTGGTTTTTTTTTTTTTTTTTTAAAAAAAGCAAACTAAAAGATTATATATATTATATATATATATAGATAGATATAATGATTTTTCTTTGCGGGGCATCACAATATAGTATGGTAGGGTGTCATTACAATGTATATTTGGATGGGGGGAAAAAACTGACTTTTAGCAGGTCCCATGAAATTAAAGTGTAACTACCATTTTTAAAAACTTCTGACATGTCATAGCAACAACTGAGAAGTGTGACGATTGGTCCTCCCCTCTGTGAAGCGGCTCCATTGATTCTAATGAAGCCGCGTCAAAGAGGGGCGGGGGTTTTGTCACACTGGGGGCCAGCAGGCCCTTCTCCAGTGCTTCAACCCCCACCGGTACACAGTAACAGACCAGCGCCGTACGCGGGAACCGGGCCGCAGTTCAAAAAAAAACTACCACGGCACAGTCATCCCCGCACCAGCTTATCCATGTAAAAAAAATCACAAAAGCGATGGGGTGCTGGAAAGAACTCACCTGTCCCTGTGCCTCCATAACACCGCTCCTGGGTCCCGCTGATGGCCGCCAAGTGTCATTTTCCGCTGGAACCCGGGTATGTCACGTACCTGGCTCTTCCAGCTGCAATGTCACAGCCCTGTTACCGAGTAGCTGAGCAGGCAATTGATCAACAGGGTATGTGACATCGTAGCTGGAAGAGCTGCAGGAGGCTGGCGGCTGTCAACAGGACCCGGCAGCAGCAGCGCTACTGGGCACGGGGATAGGTTAGAATACTTTATTGTTTTCCCGCACCTGTTTTTCTCCCTTTTTTTCAATTTCACAGGACTTCTCCTTAAAGTGTCACTGTCGTTTTGTTTTTTTTTGCGGAAATAAATAGTACAGACGATTTTAAGAAACTTTGTAATTGGGTTTATTAGGCAAATATGCCATTATCTGCATTCAAAAAGACTTTCCCCAGGTCCCTCCCCCCTCCTCTCTCTCATCCACTGCTCATTATCAGGAAATCTCAACTGTTTTACATCAGTCGGACCCTGGCTGTTCTATGGAGGGGGAGGAGGGAGATTAGTCGGCAGCAGAGAGCAGAGAACAAATGATTACACGGCGGGAACTGTGTTAAAGCAGGTATTCAGAGGTCAGAGAGGTCAGTGATGACCACAGAGGAGATAGCTCTTTGTTGTCCTGTTTTGGTGCCTCATCACCCTCCACCGCTCCCCTCTCCATAGAAAACCATAAAGACAGGGGGGAGAGCTTCAAACTGCTTTCTCATGATAAAAATGCATTTTTCGGCTAATAAACCCAATTACAAAGTTTCTTAAAATCGCCTGTACTATTGATTTCTGAAAAAATAAAATAAAAATAAAATTAAAGGACATGTATACTGTAAGGGGTAAAAACCAGCACTACCCCTGTCCATTGGTTGTGTATAGTATTCATCTAATGGAACTGAGCAGTAATCCAAGCAAGGAAACAATAGCAGCTCCATATGCAACAGCCTCTTCAAAAGATCACAGAGCGCGCTTAGTGATGTCTCAAATTCATCTCAAGGGGACAGAGTCTGTAAATTGCAGGGATGTCAAACTCAGGCCCTGCATAAAAGTTGCTTTAAAGCAGGGATGGGGAACCTTCGGCCCTCCAGCTGTTGCAAAACTACAACTCCCATCATGCCCAGACAGCTAAAGCTTTGGCTGTCCATACATGATGGGAATTGTAGTTTAGTAACAGCTGGAGGGCCTGAGTTTGACATCCCTGATCGATTGTTATCTATGTCCATGAGTCTGTCACTAAGGCATTATGGACGCCCCAAAACAATGTACAAAAAGTGAAACAAAAAAATTAGTCAGAAAATTTAAACAGATTAGAATAAAAGAACAAGTTTTAGTATCTGACTCTAATCAGTAATAGAAAATCTAGGTGACACATCCCCTTTAAGTAAATGCCACATGCTGGTCACATATATTCCATTTAGAAGGGTTATCCAGTGCTACAAAAACATGGCCACTTTCTTTCAGAGACAACACGACACTTGTCTCCAGTTCCCTGTCTCTTAAGCTCCATTCCCTTCAATGGAACTGAGCAGCAAAACCCCGCCCAAGTTGGAGACAAGATTGGGGCTGTGTCTGGAAGAAAGTGGCCATGTTTTTGTAGCGCTGAAGAACCCCTTTAATTGAATGGCCTTATGAAAAGTTTTTTTGTAACATATACAACTGATACACTGAGGGGTTTCTTAGATTTATTACGTCTAAAATGATAAAACTAAAATCTGGTTTACAATTCATCTTTGGTTTGAGGAAGTAAGGTTCCTTCTTTTATCATTACGCTATAAATAAAGTGGTTAAAAATGGTCATATGGCCTTTTAGAGATCAAAGTCCCATCTACACACGGTCATATATTTTACACATAAAAACAGAGAAATTCATTGTACAGACAAAAAAAAAGTGTTAAAAACTAGTTAAATAACCAAGATAAAAGCAGCTTTCAGGTGTGTTCAGATGTGGCAAAGTCAAATCCGCAATAAATGACATCACAATACATGGGGCTTTGACATGTAGCGTAAAAACTGTGACACGCTCATTCTGTTGTGCAACCACCACAAATTTCATCCCTTAAAGGGGTTATCCAGCGCTACAAAAACATGGCCACTTTTCCCCCTACTGTTGTCTCCAGTTCAGGTGCGGTTTGCAATTAAGCTCCATTTACTTCAATGGAACTAAGTTTCAAAACCCCACCCAAACTGGAGACAACAGTAGGGGGAAAGTGGCCATGTTTTTGTAGCGCTGGATAACCCCTTTAAAAACTGGGATGGGGAACCTGCGGCCCCCCAGCTGTTGCAAAATTACAATTCCCATCATCCATGGACAGCAGAAGGCTGTCCAGGCATGATGGGAAATGTAGTTTTGCAACAGCTGGAGGGCCGAAGGTTCCACATCCCTACTTTAAAAGGAGTATTCCAAAGAAAAAAAATGTTTTAAAATCAACTGGTGTCTGAAAGTTATACAGACAATGACAATCTCCAGTCTTCCAGTACTTATCAGCTGCTGTATGCCCAGCAGGAAGTGGTGTATTCTTTCCAGTCTGACACAGTGCTCTCTGCTGCCACCTCTGTCCATGTCAGGTACTGTCTAGAGCAGTAACAAATCCCCATAGATATGTATGTAACTCATAAACTTGTTCTACCTTCTTTGAGTAAGTTACTTAAGTGATAACTTCTATGTTTTAATTGCTGTTTCTTATCTTTATGCTACACGATTTGTTGTATTGTGTCTTTATTCTTGATATTCAAAAATTTTTTAATAAAATATATTGAAACAGAAAACCTCTCCAGCTCAGGAAAGTTTCTGACATGGACAGAGGTGGCAGCAGAGAGCACTGTGTCAGACTAGAAAGAATACATCACTTCCTGCAGGACATACAGCAGCTGATATATACTGGAAGATTTTTAAATTGAAGTAATTTACAAATCTATGTAACTTTCTGACGCCAGTTGATTTGGAAAAAACATCTACTCAGGAGCGCCCCTTTAATGTATAGGACTTTAATCAGGCAGCAAAATTCACACCTAACACATGCGTATTTTGCTGCAGAACAGTTTGGAAAAATTCCATCATGTCTGAACACATCCTTAAGTGTTTCGCAAGGGTGGTGCCTGCCCTTAACCCCAGTAGTGCCGCTGCTACCTTCTATTGTCTGTGGAATGTCTCCCCGATGTCAGCGGTGCTCAGCGCTGGAAACAGTCTGCACAGTCGGCTGAGGGTCCAGCCCAAGCAATGTCCCCAAATACGAATGTTCTCTGGATTCCATTATTTGTTCTGGTCTGACGGGATGTAAAAGGGTGGCAGGCTGAGGGTTAAGTGTATATTTTTCCAAGAAAGCCAGGTCAGGCGGCCGCTGATAGTCATTGGGCTGGGACAGCACAGAAGATCCAGCGTGTGTCTCCAGTTCTGCCTCATTTTCACCCATTTCAACAGGCACCAACGTGATGGGGACGCAGATATCGGTGTCCGAGCTCTGAGAGGCGGCCGGGTAGGTCTTGGTCTCCTCTCGCCCTGCATCTTCCTCCTCAGCCTTAGACCCATGAACATGATCGATATGATACTTGAGCTTGTCCTTCCGCTTGAAGGTGGCATTGCAGTGCTGGCAATTGAAGGGACGTGCATCTGAATGTATGACTAAGTGTTTAGTCAGAGTTTTTTTAATGCGAAACGACTGGTTGCAGATCTGACATTTGTATGGCTTCTCCCCTGCGGATGAAAGAAAGGGTCAGTCCAGTGCCCTAAAAGATTCTTTGTAGTTCTAGGAAATGAAAGCTTTAAAAGGAGAAAAAAAGGGGGGAGTTTAAGCTTAGTTTAAAGTGTCAGAAATCAATAGTCCAGGCGATTTGAAGAGACTTTGTAATTGGGTTTATTAGCCAAATATGCCATTATCTACATTCAAAAATACTTTCCCCAGGTCCCCCCCCCCTCTCATTACACGGGCCTGTGTAACCTATGGAGAGGGGAGAGGAGGGAGATTAGTCACCAGCAGAGAACAAAGGATTACACAGTGGGAGCTGTGTGAAAGACGGTATTCAGAAGTCAGAGCTGACTTCAGAGGAGATAGCCCGGTGATGTAGCTGTAAATTAACTCTTTGTTGTCCTGTTTTGGTGCCTCATCTCCCTCCGCTCAGCCAATCACTTGCTGGGACCACAGCGGCCGGTGATTGGCTGAGCTGCCTATCAGCTGAGACAGGCCGTTCTGGAGCTGCAGTGCACAGGTCCCAGTGAGAAGCAGACCGAAAGAGGAGCCCTGCAGCATGGATAAGTAATGTATACAGTTTAAGCAATGGCTGCAAGGACGTCGATATGTTATCGGGCCATGAAATAGGCCCAGTAAACGAGCGCCGATCTAGCAGATCGGCGCTCGCTTACAGTTATAGGACCCTATCTCTAGAACGAGCAGGGGTTCACCCTTACCTGAGGGAAGCCTGGGCTGCTCTTACTATTAGAATACATAAGGGTATTCTTACCAGAATGTGTCCTGAAGTGCATTTCAAGACTTGATTTTCCTTTAAAGACTTTTTTGCAGACATCACATTGATGAAATGTGGCCTTGTACCTGCAAAATGAAGAAAGTGATCCAATGACAAAAACCTGAAAACTGTACTGTACCTAGACCAGATAAACATATTAATACAGGATGCGACATGACGTCATAGCAGCAGCACAGATGGTAAAGAAAGGTCACTGTCCCCCAAGCCTAACAGAGGTCAGACATGTGCACTGCTGTTCTATTGATGAAGATGTCGGAGAATGGCGCTCACCTGTCTTTATCAGACCCACAAAGCTGAAGGAAGGAGCAGCACATGTATCCTAATACTTGCTCTATTTAGCCAGGGGGCACAGGATCCTTACATCAATAGATATTCAACTGCATATATTATATGAGCCAGCTATGTGATATATAGTGTTACATATATTATAGGAGCCAGCTATGTGATATATAGTGTTACATATATGAACCGGCTATGTGATATATAGTGCTACATATAGGAGCCAGCTATGTGATGTATAGTGTTACATATGAGCCAGCTATGTGATGTATAGTGTTACATATGAGCCAGCTATGTGATGTATAGTGTTACATATGAGCCAGCTATGTGATGTATAGTGTTACATATGAGCCAACTATGTGATGTATAGTGTTACATATATTATATGAGCCAGCTATGTGATGTACAGTGTTACATATATTATATGAGCCAGCTATGTGATGTACAGTGTAACATATATTATATGAGCCAGCTATGGGATGTATAGTGTTACATATATTCTATGAGCCAGCTATGTGATCTATAGTGTTACATATATTCTATGAGCCAGCTATGTGATGTATAGTGTTACATATATTCTATGAGCCAGCTATGTGATGTATAGTGTCACATATATTCTATGAGCCAGCTATTTGATGTATAGTGTTACATATATTCTATGAGCCAGCTATGTGATGTATAGTGTCACATATATTCTATGAGCCAGCTATGTGATGTATAGTGTCACATATATTCTATGAGGCAGCTATGTGATGTATAGTGTTACATAAAGAAAACTTACTTCTGCCAAACCTTCTCTCCTAGATGAACACTTTTATAATGTACGGTCAGATGGTCCCGACGGCCAAAACATTTCCCACATTCTTCACACTGATGGGCTTTCTCTCCTTCAAACAGGTAAAGAAAATAGATGAGGACAAACTTTCATCCTTTATGTACAGTACGTTACCACTCCAAGTCCTGTAAAGATATATGGATGCTCGATCAATGTAGATTGCTGCACTAACACAGGGAGGTGGCTTTGTTCTGTCCCTGTCACCCCCAGGAGTTTGCTGCATCTGACCAGGGCATCATACAGACCACATAACCATTAGCTTATCTTCACCTTACCAGAATGTATCTTCTTGTGTTTAGTGAGGTGATCGTGGCGGATGAACGTCTTCCCACATTCGTCACACTCGTAGCGTTTGTCATCATGATGGACACGAAGATGGAGTCTTTAAAACAGGGACATGTTGTTGATTAACCTCCATATCAAATCGCATATCCTGATGCATAGCCTGAATGAGTTTTTTTTTCGTATTAGGCTGGGTTCACACTACGTTTTTGCAATCAGTTTTTTTTTTTTGTTTTTATTTATAATGGAAGTCAATGGAAAAACAGATGCACACAATTGCATCCGTTTTTTCCATCAGTTTTTCATCCGTTTTTTGCAAAAAAACGGACAGCAAAAACGTAGTGTGAGCTAAACATGGACCAATTTCGTTACCTGTACGAGCTGCCGTGTCGGAAATTCTGCCCACAAATACTGCAAAGGTGCGGCTTTTCCCCGCTGTGAATTCGTAGATGCTCTTTTAATGTTGTCCTGGAAAAAGTAAAAAGGAATTCTTATTTCCCATCAGCTAAAGCATCAAACTGCGGCCCTCCAGCTGTAAGAAAACTACAATTCCCATCATGCCTGGACAGCCAAAGCTTTATCTGTCCAGACATGATGGAAAATGTCAATTTGCAACAGCTGGTGGGCTGAGACCTGTGAGCTATAGGCATATCTCCATGTTATCATGGACGTGCAGAGTCTGCAACGGAGAACAGAAACATTTTAAAAAAGTTTACCAAGCTAAACACTGGAAATAGGTTTTAAGAGATATATATAAATAATAGAGAAAAATATTGGGGGCAATAAACAATATTTAGTACTCAAAGGGTACCTGTCACTATGTTTCTCTCCCCAGTTCAGCGTTAAAGGCGTACTCAAGTGGAAAAATAATTCAAATTCACTGGTTTCAGAAAGTTATATAGATTTGTAACTTACTTCTCTTTAAAAATCTCACGTTTTCCAGTACTTACCAGCTGCAGTATGTCCTGAAGGAAGTGGTGTACTCTTTCCAGTCTGACACAGTGCTCTCTGCTGCCACCTCTGTCCATGTCAGGAACTGTCCAGAGCAGTGGCAAATGCCCATAGAAAACTGCTCCTGCTCTGGACAGTTCCTGTCATGGACAGAGGTGGCAGCACAGAGCACTGGGGAGAGGTGTCAGACTGGAGAGAATACACCACTTCCTGCGGGACATACAGCAGCTGAAAAGTACTGGAAGACTTGAGATTTTTAAATAGAAATAAATTACAAAACTATATAACTTTCTGAAACTGGTTGATTTGAAAGAAAAAGATTTTCGCCGCAGTACCTCTTTAAGACACAGCTGTCGCTGGAGGATCAGGTTGCCGAGGTCATGCTTGATGAGTCTTTATAGTTAGAATAGGGCTCATGCATAGAATGTGGGATGTTACCTCCAAGGTCCAAGGTCAGTTGCGTCTCCACACCGAATTGGGGAGAGGAAAAAAAAGACAACTACCCCCAGATAATTCTCCAAATCTGCAGATACTGTACAACCATCTAGATTTTTTTTCACTACAAGCCACCTGTATATCGTGCAGTGTAAAAATAAGTCCAAAGGCCCTATTCCACGGGCCGACTATGAGGAGCAAAGGAGCACTGTCAGCGCTCGTTTCCCTGATCACTAGATCATACAGGCAGCCTTTAGAGGATAGTGGCGGTCTGCTGCCCCCGCTCCTATTCTTTGGAGCAATGGAAGCAGATCGCTGCTATCACAGTCGTTTGTTTTTCAACATGGTTGAAAGACAAACGACTGCAACCATCAGCCGACACGAACGATGTCAGCTGATCGTTGCCTTCTATTCCAAAAGACGATTATTTGCCGAATACGGCCGATAATCGTTCGGTGGAATAGGGCCTTAAGACCCATGTGATGTATAGCACTAATGTTCTTTGCTGACCTGCACTTCCATCTCCCCACATTCCTTACCTTTCTCTTACCGATTTTCCACAGATGAAGCAGGTCCACTTCCTCTTCCCTCCGTGTGTATATTCTATGTGACGCTTCAGATTTCCGGAGTCATTAAACTGTCGTCCACAAATGTCACACGGGAAGGGTCCTGAAAAGCAAAGAAACCCAGTGAAGTTGTGTCCATGACATTTATTGATCACGCTGTCCTAGATGACACCTATCTTGGTTTGCAGTCCAGCACATAGAGAGAGGCCTGACAGCAGCAGCACAGCACTGCATGAATGGGAAAGAGAGTACAAAGGAGTCATAAGAAACTGGTCATTGTTATAAAGAGACCAGCACTGCTCGGTTAGGCTTCTTTAAAAGGGGTTATCCAGCACTACAAAAACATGGCCACTTTCTTCCAGAGACAGAACCACTCTTGTCTCCAGTTCAGGGGTGGTTTGCAATTAAGCTCCATTCTCTTCAATGGAATTAAGTTACAAAACCTGAACCCAAACTGGAGACAAGAGCGGTGCTGTTTTCGTAGCACTGGATTACCCCTTTAACACGTAAAACAGAAAACCTTCATACCCAGGTGATATTTTTCTTGATGTTTCAACCTCTTAAAGCGCGATTTGAACTGCTCATCGCAGTAAGTGCATTTGAATGGCTTGTCCTGTGAATGGAGGATCATGTGCTCCTGTAAATGCGGCCGCCGCGTGAAGGATTTATTGCAGATCTAAGAGGCAAAAAAAGTGAAGATCACTAGGTGACAAGACTATTCATACAGAAATTCATATAAGCACCAGATTTCATAGCTGTACCTAGGATGCAAAAATAACGTATAGACATACACATCTCATGTCAGTAACACAATGCTGGAGATTTATTAGAAGCTATCACAACGGCGTATACTGTTTGATAGATTTAGTGCATTGTGCTAGACACGTGAAACTCCAGCTTAAGTCTATCTTATTCAAATCAACTTATATAGTTATATAGATTTGTAAATTACTTTTATTTTAAAATCTTAAGTCTTCCAGTACTTATAAGTTGCTGTATGTCCTAGGAGATTTTTTAACAGAATTACAAATCTGTATAACGTTCTGACACAAAATGATTTAAAAAATATCCACCGGAGCACCCCTTTAAACACTTTCCTTTCTTCCCTACTGGCTCATCTCTGGCTTAGGTCAAGACTGCTTTTCCTATTGAGCTTCAGCTCCAGTTTACTGAGTTCTAAGCAATCTTGTTGACTACATCTATCACTCAATAGTTAAAATCAATCTTGTAGTGCTACAAAAAGTCATAGTGTAGCCCTGGCCTTATGGCTTGTCTAGGATGAGAGGTTCCAATAATCCTGTGCTACGGAATCTGTTGGTGCTATACAAATAAATATTATTATCTATTATAGCAGGATCCCATAGTCCCAGCTGCTGTTCTTGTGCAATCACCATGACATAACAGTATATCATTATTGGTTTATGTAAGGCAACCATGTGCTAGCGGTGATCAATACACTTACATCACACTTCCATCCATCACTCTTTATTCTTTTGATGGTGAGAAATTCTTGTGCATTTTCAGCGTGGAACCTACAAAACAAGATACAGTTAGTCAAAGGTGTAAGAGACCTTGTACCCGTAGCGTCTGGGGGACTCTGGGGAGAAATTTTATTTCCACTGCTTTCATAAAGATATATTATTGCTACTTTATAATATAACATAATTAAAATAAATGTATAATTGTTTATCTATATACTATTATAGACACAAGCATTTGCCTATGACTAGCATTAAGCAGACCTGTCAAACTGTTCGGGTTCGGCAATGTTCTCCAAACCCAAACATTTGGCATATGATTTACCGTGACTGCAGAAGCTGGATGCCGCCCTAGGGCTGCAAGGGCCTGAACCCAAACAGTTTGACAGATCCACTTAACACTACCCAGGATACCTGGCACAAAGCTGAATATGTAACATTTTCTCAACAGTGACTACATCAGCACCATCAAAGAGCTTTCCCACTGGCGGGGAAATAATCCACAGCCAGAATCACCATTTTTAGGTCCATAAAATCCAACCTGAACATGTGAATACAGCCTTACGGTCACACCTCTCTTTACGACAGAGTTTGGCTGTTCCTCGCCCAGTACAGGCAATTTTAAGAAACTTTGTAATTGGGTTTATTAGCTGAAAAATGCATTTTTTTTTTTCATGAAAAAGCAGTTTGAAGCTCTCCCCCCTGTCATCATGGTTCTCTTATAGAGAGGGGAAAAGTGGAGGGAGATGAGGCACCAAAACAGAGTTAATTTACAGCTACATCACCGGGCTATCTCCTCTGAAGTTAGCACTGACCTCTGTGACCTCTGAATACCGCTTTCACACAGCTCCCACTGTGTAATCCTTTGTTCTCTGCTGGTGACTAATCTCCCTCCCCTCTCCATAGCACAGAAAGGATTCGACTGATGCAAAAGAGTCGAGATTTCCTGATAATGAGCCGTGAATGAGAGAGGAGGGAGGAGGGGGAGATGGGACCTGGGGAAAGTCTTTTTAAAGCAGATAATGGCATATTTGCCTAATACACCTAATTACAAAATTTCTTAAAATCACCTGTACATGCAGAGACTTCAAGCAGAAGTCCCATAGACTCAATAATATTTGTCGTCAAATTCCACCGTCCGCCCAAAGAATTCAATTACTTGGGCAGCGTAATTTGCCCACGAATTTCACTGATTCTATGGGATGTGCACAACTGTAAGCGGAGGCTGCGCATCTGATTCCGCTTGAAGTCTCTGCGCGTATTCTGTAGTGTGCACATACAGAAAGAGGAAGCTCAACACTGGGTGAGGAACAGCCAAACTCTGTCATACAGATGAGGTTTGAAAGACAGTGTCCTGCAAGTGATATGACCCTACTGAGCCCTCATCTGACATCAAGGAGTCTGTCTGGGATCACAAGAAGAGAAAAGAATTATCTGCACACTCCTAAGGGGATGGTGCAAGTTGAAATAAATAATATAAGTCTCTTCTTGGGATAACACGAAGAGACAGAAGATCTGGTCTTATTCTCCAACATGATGGAACAACCTACCTGCCAAGTTCCTTCACACTCTGCGAGCAAGTGACCAAGAAGACCTGATGCTAAAGGCAAAGGTCATAGTAAACATTGGCCTGATATACAACTTGTTATTCACAAAATAAATGTTAACACTTATAATTTTTAAAGCTTCTTCCTTGTTGCAGAATACTTCCACAGTAAATCCACAAATACTTAGCAGTCTATCCTGTGTGAACCTACCCTTCCGCAGTAGATAAATATCAGCCGAATCCATTAAAGTAAGCAGGGCCGGCAAACCATCTAATGTATATATGTACATGTCAGGAGGAGGATAAGTTATGTTGATGTTAAAAAAATAAATAAATAAAATCAACTCAACAATCAAATCAACTGGTGGTAGAAAGAGCCAAAGATTTGTAATTTACTTCCATTAAAAAAAAATCTCAAGTCTTCCAGTACTTATCAGCTGCTGTATGTCCTGCAGGAAGTGGTATATTCTCTCCGGTCTGACACACTGCTCTCGCTGCCACCTCTGTCCATGTCAGGAACTGTCCAGAGCAGCAGCAAATCCCTTATAGAAAACCTCTCCTGCTCTCCAGACTGGAAAGAATACACCACTTCCTGCAGGTCATACAGCAGCTGGAAGACTTGATATTTTTTTAAACTACAAATCTCTGGTACCAGATGATATGAAATACCCCTTTAACTTGTTTTGTTCATCAGTACGTCAGCGACTTTCCTCCCATTCTCCAATCAGGACACATGAAGGCTCAGCCAAACCGAGCTCTGGATGAACGTCTTTTGTTCTAACACAGCGGTGTCAAAATCAGCCCCTCCAGCCGTTTCAGAACTACAATTTCCATCATGCCTGGAGAGCCAAAGCTAAAGCTTTGGCTCTCCAGGCATGATGGGAATTGTAGTTTTGTAACAGCTGGAGGCCTGAGTTGTCACAGAAAATGATCACTCCACAAACTCGTGTCACCCACCTCTTGACGTGTTTAACAAGCGTCTTCCTACTTGCGTGGAGCTTACTGCAAAACGGACACTTGTGATCCTTCCTGGGCAGCTCCGTCTCGCTGTTGTGCCTCTTGCGGTGCACCGTCAGGTTGGATTTGGTGGAGTATCTCATGTTGCAGATATCGCACTCGAACGGCTTCTCTCCCGTGTGGACGCGTGTGTGACTTTCATATTTACCTGGGAAATAAAGGACACATTAGACGTCCACCAGGCTGTTATCCATACCCTTCACTTCATTTATGGTGCGTTTACACAGAGAGATTTATCTGACAGATTTTTGAAGCCAAAGCCAGGGATGGATTTGCAAAAAGGATAGATCCCAGTCTTTCCTTTATGACCTGTTCCCTGTTTATAGTCTGTTCCTGGCTTTGGCTTCAAAGATCTGTCAGATAAATCTCTCTGTGTAAACGCACCATTAGGGATAGGAACCATTTGGCTGTCCAGTGGTTGCAAAACTACAATTCCCATCATGCCTGGACAGCCGAAGGCTGTCCAGGCATGATGGGAATTGTAGTTTTGCAACCGCTGGAGGGCCAAATAAAGCACTTGAACATACACCTACCTACTCGATCAAAAACTTTTTCACACTTTGGGCACTGTAGATTCTTTTTGCTGCTTTTCTCTAACACAATAGGGGCCAGTCCATCTGGGAAGTTCCCCAGAGCTCCGGGATTATCGTTCCTCTCTTCCGGCCTGTCCGGGTCCTCACTCGCCTCGTGGTTACTTTCACCTCCTTCCTCCTCGTTCTCTCCTTCCACGGACTGATGGTCGCCCTCCCCCTCCACCACCCCATTCCCCTCTTCCTCCTCATTCCCCTCACTGCTGGAGTCTTCAGACTCGGAGACATCCCGACTGCTCTTGTAGGATTCGCTACTCAACGAGCTGTCGCTCTCTTCCCCCTCTTGATCGTCGAACTTAGCGGGACACTTCCTCGGCCGGGTGGACTTTCTGGTGGAAGAGTCCAGATCTTTCTCCTCCTCCATCTTCCCTCGCAGGTGGGCTCGCTCCATGTGATTCTCCAGGGATTTCTTGTAACAGAAGTTGCGTTCGCACAGCGGACACTTATGACCGTGTTCCAGTTTATTCCCCGGCTCCGACGTCACCTTCGCGTCGGATAAAAGTTCATCCTCGGGCGCCAACAACTTGACGGCATCTATGATATCCAGAAACTTGGCCGCTTCCAAGACGGCGCCGATCTCGTTCTCCGAAACTAGAAACTCCGACGTGTACAAGAAGTTGAGTAAATGCTGAAAAACGGCGCCGTTAACGTGTTCTAAGGTCACCGCCTCCGTGTTGGGGTTCTTGCTCAGACAGGCGTGGAAATAGCTGCTCCCCACCGCCACCACCACCTTGTGCACCGGAAATTCCTTCCCCTCCACCACAATGACCAGATCACAGAAGGAGCCTGGGCGCTGGCGGTCGGCGTCCAGATACTTTAAGAGATTCTTGTTGTAGTGAAGAGAGCTCAGTACCCTGCGCTGATCAGGATCGTGGAGATCAGCGACGCCAGAGAGATCCTGATCGCCATGGATACTTGCAACGTCGTCGACCGCCTCCTTCTCGTTCGCTTCTGGCAAATTTAGATTTTTTGGAGGCAATTTTCTCCTCTTCTTCATTGTAAAAAATACTTAAAAATTTAGGCTTCCAGCAAAGGGTTAAAGATGCATCTAAAATCTTATAAAATGCCTCATATTGTCCATATAGTCTCAGAGCTTGGGGGGTAGCCAGTCACAGGTGCCCCCTGACACTGTATAACCTGGGTACATGGCACCCATGGACTATAGCAGATGTCAGCTACTTGTCCCCGTTCACACCTGACGGTACCGCATGTATAAAAATCCCTGCACTTTATAATAAAGGAACCCCAGGAGCCCCCCGCAGCACATGACCCCCGTCGGGAGCGACCCCCAGCCCACCAAACTGCAGCCGAGTCATCCCAGACGCACAGACTCGCCGATAGTAGGAGAAACACTTCCGGGAACGCCACTTCCGGTCGGCGGCCGCCATTTTACCGGAGACCAGGTTTTCCCCTGCAGCGTGTAACTGAGGTTTGCGATAAATAAAAAGTACACATAGAATAGCATGGGCATAAAATCGGCTTACTATACAGTATTCTCCAATTACAACAACTGTTTAGTGGATGGAACGGCTCTCCTGTGGCGGCCGTATGGTAGCAACCAATCACAGCCCAGCTTTTTGTTTTGTATTGTGCGTATGGAAAATAAAAGCTGGGCTCTGATTGGTTGCTATGTGTAATAGGAAACTAAAAGAAAAAATGTGGCCCATAGCAACCAAGCACAGTTTGCTTTATGTAGTCTGTACATAGGGGAAGATTTATCAAACTTGGTGTAAAGTGAAACTGGCTCAGTTGCCCCTAGCAACCAATCAGATTCCACCTTTAATTCCTCACAGACTCTTTGGAAAATGAAAGGTGGAATCTGATTGGTTGCTAGGGGCGACTGAGCCAGTCTCACTTTACACCATGTTTGATAAATCTCCCCCATAGTGTTTAATGCTACTAAATCTGCTACTATGTGCTTCTATATGCATCAGCAGCAGCAAAAGTTTGTGTTACGGGTGCATTCACACATACAGAATCTGCATCGTGTACGTGTAAACACACCCTAAACCTCGTGCAGTGATTGGCCATAGTGTACACGAAGCAATAATTCGCCCAATCGATCATTTAACGTTATTGCGATCGTTTTTAAGCTCACTTAATCCCATCTTTCACATAGGGTGAATCTTTGAAATACTGTTTACACGAAGCGATCTGCGAATTTTTAGGGAACGACAATTTGAAAACATGTTGAAAGATCAAAATGATTTCTCGCTCGTCGCTTGATTGTTGTGTTTACGTGGAACGATTATCGCTCAAATGCGATCGTTATTGCGAAAATTCGAACGATAATAGTTCTGTGTAAACGCAGCATAATGCACCACAGCTGCAGTGAGTGACTCCCCTCCTCACACAGGTGCTGAATATGAGGAAATGGTTCAATGTTAAAGGGGCACTCCAGCGAAAATAGTTTTCTTTCAAATCAACTGGTGTCAGAAAGTTATATGGATTTTTAACTAACCTCTATTTAAAAATCTCCACTCTTCCAGTACAGATGCTGTATGTCCTGCAGGAAGTGGTGGATTCTTTCCAGACACACAGTGCTCTCTCCTGCCACATTTGTCCATGTCAGGAACTGTCCAGAGCAGTAGCAGATCCCTATAGAAAACCTCTACTGGTCTGGACGGTTGCTGATCATAACAGATAGCGGCGGTCTGCTGCCACCGCTCCTGTTGCACAGAGCATCAGCCAGCAGAGCGTTGTTATCATATTTTTTGAAAGACAAGGATCGGCTGACATTGTGCATGTCAGCATCAAATTTGCTATTACACCAAGCGATTACGGACGATAATTGCTTGGTGTAATAGGGCCTTTAGTCAGAAATGGAGAGAAAATGACATCCGGTGGGGTTCAGGAACTCAGTGATGCGACACTGCAAGGGCACGGGGAGGGGGAGTATAGGCTATTTATTATGTTCCCCCCCTGTCAGCCCTGGAATTATTAATTTGGCTGAGGGAGAGGGAATGCAAATCCATGTGTCCCCCTTTTTATGAAAAGTATCACCAACCTGCACAGCATGGATTTTGATGTCGATTTGCTTACAGATTATACAAAATGTAACACAAAAAATCAATCCGTGGGTATGAAATATCCAGTCCTGGGCTTTGCTGAGGATGACACCAAATAATACACATGTTGCTTCTGGATAGTGTTGAGTGGACTTGCCAAATTGTTGGGGCTCGGCTACAATCTCCGAACCTGAACACTCAGCATTTGTCTCCCAGCAGCTGGAGAAGTTGGATGCTGCCCTAAGAGTCCTATTCCATGGGCCGATGGGGGCCCGATCAATAATGTAAACGAGCGCCGATCTGTTTACTGGGCCTATTACACGGCCCAATAATCGTTTAGCGTTTACCGATGTCCTTACATCCCTTGTTTAACCCCTAGACGAACCTGGACGTACCCGTACATCCTGGGCCGCCTAGGGGTGTTCAGAGCGGGGCCAGGCGGCGGCCGCGCTCTGAACCGCCGCAGTCCCGGGTGCCGCATGTAGCCCGGGACCGCGGCTATTAGCGGGCATGGTCCGATCACCATGCTCGCTAATTAGATAATCGGATGCAGCTGTCAAAGATGACAGCTGCATCCGATTACCTGATGCAGCCGTTCCCTGGTGTCTAGTGGCGGAGATGGCCCCCCCCCCCCCCGGGACATTGTCCTGGAGGAGCGATCCCTGTGTCTTCACCCGGCCGGGGTCTGCGCCGTAATGGCACTGATCCCGGCCCGGCATTCAGTTGCTTCCGGCTACATCAGCCGGAAGCAATCGAGTGCCTGTCTCATTGATCTATGCTGTATTACTATACAGCATAGATCTCAATGAGAGATCAGAGTGCTTATACTAGAAGTCCCCCAGGGGGAATAACCCTAACCCCAGGGGGAATAACCCTAACCCCAGGGAGAATAACCCAAACCCCAGGGGGAATAACCCTCACCCCAGGGGGAATAACCCAAACCCCAGCGAGAATAAGGAACATATTGTTGTTAATGGTTTGAATTTTTTACAGGCTATCTCATAATATAAAACTTATACATGTTACATATCGTTGTAATCCTAACAACTTGGGGAACATATATAACAAGTCAGTTTTACCCAAGGGCGAACGGTGTAAAAAAAAAAAAAAAAAACCCTCCAAATAAAAGAAATGCGTTTTTTTTTTTCAATTTCACCACACATTGAATTTTTTTCTGGTATCGCAGTGTACTTTATGAAAAAATTCAGCCTGTCCTTGCAAAGTAAAATTAGTGACGCAAAAAATAAGGGCTCATGTGGGTTTCTAGGTGACAAAAATGCAAGTGCTATGGCCTTTTAAGCACAAGGAGGAAAAAACGAAAACGCAAAAATTAAAATTGGCCCGGTCCTCTAAGGGTTAAACACCATACATTACCTAAGCATGTTGCAGGTCTTCTCCTGCGCTCCTTCTTCCTCCCGGTCCCACGTACAGCAGCAGCTTCGGTGTGGCCTGTCTGAGCTGACCGTGATTGGCTGAGTGGTCTGTTAGCTAAGACACCTAAGCTGCTGCTGCGCGTGGGACCGGGAGGAAGAAGGAGCGCAAGAGAAAACCTGCAACATGTTTAGGTAAAGCATGGTGCTTGTGAAATCGTCGGTCGCCTGCCGCGCATGGCTATTCCACGCAGCGATGTGCGGTCGGTGATTTTAGGTTTGAAGCTACATAAACGATCAGCCGATGACACGATCATCGGCTGATCGTTGTCTCTATTCCACGGAGCGATAATTGGCCGAATCGGCCCGATTCAGCCGATTATCGCTCCATGGAGTAGGACCTATGTTTTCCAGGACTCCCTAGTGCAGCATCCAAATGTTCACATTTCATATACCATATGCTAAAATGCTGGTTCAATGATGTAAGTATGTAAACCATTACAAAGGGCAATCCATAATCAGTACAATCCTTAAAGGGGCTGTTCACCCCAATTTTTTATCTTTCAAATCAACTGCTCTCAGTAAGTGACAGAGATTTGTAATTTACTTCTATTAAAAAATCTCAAGTCTTTAAGTACTTACAGTACAGTATCAGTTGCTGGATGTCCTGCAGGTGCAAGTGGTATTCTTTCCTGTCAGCAGAGCTGGAGAGGTTTTCTATGAGGTTTTCCTACTGCTCTGGACAGTTCCTGACATGGACAGAGGTGGCAGCAGAGAGCACTGTGTCAGACTGGAAAGAATACACCACTTCCTGCAGGATATTCAGCAGCTGATAAGTACTAGAAGACTTGATTTTTTTTGTTTTTTTATAGAAGCAAATTACAAATCTCTGTCACTTGCTGAGACCAGTTGATTTGAAAGAAAATTTTTTTTGTTTAACAACCCCTTTAAAGGCAATTTTATAAAGCAAGTCAGAGTTACTGGAGATGACCAGCAGTGACCAGTTATCTCTATATTGTACACAGCATCTAACAATATAGCCTACTGGTAAACCATGCGGAGTATATGCCCCTCCAGGGAGCAGTGAGGCTGTAGAGACCTGGATAGCAGTGAAGACAAGATCCTTATTGGAGAGGGAAAACTAAGGGCCCTATTCCACCGGACGATTATCATTTGCATAATCATTAACGATTAACGATCTCAAACGACCGCTATTGCGAAAGACCTGAAAACGTTCAGTCATTTCCATGGAACGATAATCGTTACTTATGATCGTAATTGCGATCGTTTTTCTTCGCTATTTATTCGCTATTGCGTTCGTATCTATTGCGAACGACCGAACGATGTCTTATTCAATGCGAACGATTTGCGAACATTTTGCGAACGAGCAACAATAAAAATAGGTCCAGGTCTTATAAAGCGATCAACGATTTCTCGTTCGGTCGTTAATCGTTAACTGCATTTCAACCGAACGATTATCAGTTAGATTCGAACGATTTAACGATAATCTGAACGATAATCGTCCGGTGGAATAGGGCCCTAAGGGGCTATAAGACAACACCGTAAAGCAAGGATGGGGAACCTTTGGCCCTCCAGCTGTTGCAAAACTACAATTCCCATCATGCCTGGACAGCCAAAGCGAAGCTTTGGCTGTCCAGGCATGATGGGAATTGTAGTTTTGCAACAGCTGGAGGGCCGAAGGTTCCCCATCCCTGTCCTAAATTGTGCTCCGAAGCCAATCCGGTGGCACCCATTACAAGAATTGCAGCCATTTTATACACAGTCCCTCCATTTTTACTACATCAAATGTAATTTTTTTTTCTCGACATAACACACCTGACCCCGGTCAGTGACCAGTCACCCGGATTGATAACAAGATGTTATTACACTACAAACCAAAAATTCTATTGTCTCTGTTATTCATTAGCTGTAATAAGGGGGGGGGGGCAATCATGTGTTCTGCTTCCCCCCAGGGACATGTGATGTGTCATTTTGATGCTTAGAATGAACCCAGCGTGCAGCTATTAGGAGTAGCCATGCTGTTACCTTATTATGTGCTGAAAACACTAATACTGGGCAGCGCCGTATTCCGGCACAGTAGGATTTTATCCTTCGGTTAACAATGAAAATCCCAGATATGACTTGGGCACAAATGCAAATCCAACTCGAGTCCGATCAAATTCCACTCCTATTATGCCAGAGCTGAATAGACGAGGAATTTCAAGCACAAAACTTTCCTCTACAATTCCTTGAAAATTCCTCAGTGTGATCCAACCCCAAGGGTACATGCACAGTACGGAATCCCGACGAAAAAAAATTCCGCCCGTGTCATAGTCTCCATTGTATGCACGGGCATATTCCGCCGTCCGTCCAAAGAATAGCAGGTTCATTCTGTGGACGGACGGCAGAATCCGCCTGTGCATATGTGGCGGGGCGTTCGGGGGTGAGCTGGTGGTGGTACACCCCCGGCGTGGAGGCGACACGGCCGGTCACTTGCTAGATGGTGAAGTGTGACGCTGAAACACAGCCGGGCCCAATGATCTTATGTCATGACGCCAGTGCCGGTTGGGCACACAGGTATGGTGGCACACCTGCTTTTAGTTTAAAGGGCTGGCTGCACCCTGTTCCCCTGTGGACAGTGACCAGCCGGGCTGTTGCGGGTCCCTTGGGTACTTATCACGGTGGTCTGGAGTGGAATAGTGACCCACCCAGACTATTGGCACTGCCACCCACAGAAAGGGGAGATGATCCAAGGTTTGTGTGCTGTGTTGGTGCGGGGTGAGGAATCACAGAGTCTCTTTATCATAAGTCAAATCTGCTTTACTCGGGAAACACTTGTGTGCAGCAGGTCACTTGATAAGTTAGGATCCAGACCTGTAGTTAGCGGATAGGGAGTAGTAGAGTCGTGTGGACAGTAGAGAATCAGAAGAGTAGAGAGTAGGATGTTGTGAGAGTCCCAACCCAATTAGTACTGTGCTAAGCCAGGATGTTGGAGGTAGAAGTAGAAGAATACCTGAGAAGAGAGAGAGAATACTTGTGCCCATGTTTTGACCTACTGCCCTACCAGTGTTGAGGGACCCGTCCTAGTGGGTGACACAAGCCCCAGACCTCGTTACCTGGGATGAGTGGAATGCTGAGGGTTCCCTGCCTACACCACTCTGCGAGATAGAGTTTATAGGATTCTAGCAACTTTGCTCTATCCGGATCGGTTTCTAGCCTTGCTTTGTGGATACTGTCCTGCACTGTGACTCTCCTTGTCCATGGCTTGGGTTGAGATGATCTCTGACTTGTCCTCTCTAGTGAAGGGTTTAACACTGCATAGTGTCGAGTGGCATTACTTGAGAAGAAAAGGTTAGCTTCATGTGCCTTCATGAGTCTTGCTTCTAGACTGCACACTAAGACTGGGGACCTGGCACAGGCCAGGGCCCAACTGGACTACTATAGATAGTGTTCTGGCTTGTATACTTCCTCTACAGAGTCTAGTGACAAAAGACCTCTACACTTCCTCTACCCATGTGACTTCCTATCTACAGTCCCTGTAAGGTGTGCTGTGAATGGGTGAAGAGTGCATATAAAAAGTAAAGAGAGAAATGATAGGACAGAAGGAGAAAACACGCTCATTGGTCTACAGATCCACGTGAAATACAAACAAACAATAACCCTTGCAACACTACAGAATTGCAGCAAATATGTACATATACTTACAATAGCGACATCTTGTGGCGAAACTGTAACACTACTACATCACCACTTACATACAAAAAATACAGGTTTTTGCGAAGGGTGTAACTACTGGCAACACCCTTGGTGGGATACCACACATAGAATGGAATCTATGGCACAGGTGGAAATGCGCGTGGCTGGCAGAGTCTGTGAGCAGGCGTAAGCTGCGGAATCCGTGACGGGTTTTCTGTCGTGATTCCGTAGTGTGCATGTACCCTTAGGAGGAATTCTAGAGAAATTTTAGAGGAAAGTTTTCTGCTTGAAATTCCTCGTCTATTCAGCTCTGGCAGAATAGGGGTGGTTTCAGACTACGGAATTCACGCGGATAAAATCCGGAGGATTCCTTTGCTCGTACGCGCTCACGGACGCGCGCCTTTCTGCCTGCTCCATAGACACCATTCTATGGGCCGGCCAATTCCGCTATTCTCCAAAAGAATTGACGTGTCAATTTTTTCGGCGGAATGCGGAATCCGCCCGCGCATAGAATGGTGCCTATGGCACGGGCGGAGAGGCGCGTGCCCGTGAGCGCGTTCGAGCAATGGAATCCGACGGATTTTATCCACACGAACTCCGTAATCTGAACCCACCCTATGAGTGGAATTTGAGCCGAATTTGAGCGGAATTCAAGCAGAATGCAAGCAGAATTTAAGCCCCCATTGACTTCTATAGGATTCCTCTCGCAGAATCTGCCCAAAAAAATTGACATGTCAATTCTTTGGGCACAAAGCAGATCAGCGGCAGAAAATTTTCCTCGGAAATTCTGCAGTGTGAACAACCGAGCAGAAATCCTATTGAACACAATGGGACATTGCTCTGTACATATTTTACGGGAGGAATTTGAAGCTGAAATAAGAGTGTATTCCTCTTCAATTCCTCACCTAATTCCTCACCTATTCCTCAGTGTGAAGCTACCCTCAAAATGGGTTATCCAGTATTAGAAATACGTGGACGCTATCTTCCAAAAACAGCTCCACCCCTGTCCTTAGTGTGTGTGTGTGTTTGTTTCCAGTAAAGTGAATGGAACTGAGTTGTAATACCATATCCATCCTAAGGACAAGAGTGGCGCTGTTTTTTGAAGAGAGTGGCCTTTTTCTTTCTAATCCTGGATAATCCCTTTAAGTAAAAAAAAAAATGAATTCTTCAGAATACTTCTTTCAGTATCTTACTGGACTGAGTATATGTACTTCTTTCGTGGGAGCACTATATCCCACGCCAAGGACAGGACGGGATCCCATAGGATAAAACAGAGAAATATGACCCACTCATTTGTTTCGTAGGAAAAGTGCTTTGTCCACGTGTATATACATTCATAAATCTAAAAAGCTTCCAAAAATTTCCACCAGTTGGAGAATATTTTATTACCTTTTTAGATTTTTTTATATTATATATATTATATATTTTCTTTGTCTTGTCTTTTCTAATAGGGTTTAGTATTATGGGGGGGGGCTGCTGCAAATCACTAAAGAAACAAAGACTCTGAAGACCATTTGTGATCAGACCTTGAGATAATTCAAAATTCAAGTGGCAGAAGCCGTATCCCAGAAAGAGGGACATCTCTATGGTTACCCGGCCCGGTAATATATTAATCCATTCATTGCCAGACAAAGCAGGAGGATATATTTAATAGCGTTAACATGTTAATCTGGTCTGTCCCACTTCTGCTGTCTGCCCCCTCAATAGCCGAGCCAGAGAGGAGGAAAATAACAATAAAACTGGGGCAGATCATTCAGGAAAAAAAATCTTCCCTAGTTTCCGAGGGTTCTCAGTGTTCAATCCTTTAAGCATTGAAATGTACATGCTTCCACAATGCAGATTATCCCTCTGTCAAAATCACAAGGGGATCGAAGGAACTGATAGATTATTGATTTGTGCTATAACGTACTCCAGAGAACGAATGTCTTTAAATCAACTGGTTTTATAAAGTTGCAGACTTGTAATTTACTTCTATTTAAAAAAAATTAAGTCTTCCAGTACTTATCAGCTGCTGTATGTCCTGCAGGAAGTAGTGCATTATTTCCAGTCTGACACAGTGCTCTCTGCTGCCACCTCTGTCCATGTCAGGAACTGTCCAGAGCAGGAGAGGTTTTCTATGGGCATTTGCTGCTGCTCTGGACAGTTCCTGACATGGAACTGAAAAGAATACGCCATTTATGCAGGACATACAGCAGCTGATAAGTACTGGAGATTTTTGAAATAGAAGTAATTTATACATCAGTACCCCTTTAACTCTTTTATTGGGTTCACTGTGACAACCTTCCCTGGAGAGTTCTATATTCTCACTGCTCTTACAGTAAAGATTCCCCTGTAATATCAGTGGATAACCCTTCTTTCCTCTAAATGTAGAATTAGGTTACAAAATTACAAATTTAAAAAGGCATGCTATGAAATGACCTCAATAGCGGTAAGGGGAGATTTATCTGACAGATTTTGGAAGCCAAAGCCAGAAATGGATTTGAAAAGAGGAGAAATCTCAGTCTTTCCTTTATGACCTGATCCCTGTTTATAGTCTGTTCATGGCTTTGGCTTCAAAGATCTGTCAGATAAATCTGTCCGTGTAAACGCACCATTAGAGTATTTTATTTGCATACATTGAGGCCCTCACAGATACACAAGTGATCAGCCATGATTTCCTAACAGCGCCATCTCATCCCATGTGACTTCTGGTTATGAGGATGTGTCAGATCTCCCGGATGGCATTCGTCAGCCATGTATTATAGATTTTTTATACTTTTGTGCCAATAGGGTGTGGTTTATTGGAAGGCGGGGGAGGGTATGGCTTCACTGGAAATAGGAAGGGTTTATATGAAAGAAAAAATTAGCTGAAATTTTTGCTAAATTCTTCCATAAAGTAGGCCAAGTTATAGTTGGTCTAAACTTAGGGCCCTATTACACGGAGCGACAATCAGCCAAATCGTCCCTCTCCGGCCGATTATCGTTCCGTGTAATATACACAACGATCAGCCGATGACAATAAAATTGTATATAATTGTAGGGCACCGACCGCGCATCGCTACGTGTAATAGCAGTGCGTGGCCGGCGGCTCTCGATTTGCAAACTGCATACATTACCTATCCATGGTCCAGGCCTCCTCCTGCGCGCCTTCTTCCTCCCGGTTCCGCGCGCTGCAGCTTCTTAGCGGCCTGTCTTAGCTGACAGGCCACTCAGCCAATCACTGGCTGGGACCGCCGCAGCCAGTGATTGGCTGAGCGGCCTGTCAGCTAAGACAGGCCGCTCTGAAGCTGCAGCGCATGGGACCCGGGGAGACGAAGACCGCAAGAGGAGCCCTGGACCATGGATAGGTAATGTATGCAGTTTAAGCAAGGGCTGCAAAAACATCGGTAACAACGTCCATGCAGCCCTTGTTAAACGATTATCGGGCCATGGAATAGGCCTAGTAAACGAGCGCCGATCTAGTAGATCGGCGCTCGTTTATAGTTATAATCGGGCCGCCATTGGCCCGTGTAATATGACCCTTAGACTGGACAGTGCAAACAGACTAAACAGTCTAGATTCCCATAGCGAATTGAGTCATTCTCACATGGCCACAATCTAGAGCTGAGATCAAGGGAGCATGCTAGAGTCCAATCATTCTGCATTTGATTACCGGTGGCTGAAGAAGTCGAATGCAGCCCTAGGGAGTCCTAGAAGCCTATGGCCGCATCCATGTTTTTCAGGACTCCCTAGGGCTGCATCCGACTTCTTCAGCCACTGGTAATCAAATGCAGAACCATGAGACTCCAGCATGCTCCCTATGCGCTCATCTCTTATAACCTGTAATATTAAGTAGTTACAGTACTTGCAGTTCTGGCATCACAAACTTTTGTTGTACATCCAAAGTCATTGTGTAGTGCAAGTATAACACCTTCCTCTGCTACTGACACAGACACCATATAACTACCGAAATAAACATCTACCGATCACATTACCTATGTGCAATGCTGCTAGGATTCAGTGTGATGTCTCTGCATTTCCCACATATAGAGCTGATATATAGCTGATATAGCGTGGAATATAGCTGATATAGTGTGGAATATAGCTGATATATAGCTGATATAGCGTAGAATATAGCTGATATAGTGTGGAATATAGCTGATATATAGCTGATATAGCGTGGAATATAGCTGATATAGTGTGGAATATAGCTGATATAGCGAGGAATATAGCGTGAAATAAATCTGATATAGCCTGGAATATAGCTGATATAGTTTGGAATATAGCTGATATAGTTTGGAATATAGCTGATATAGTGTGGAATATAGCTGATATAGCCTGAAATATAACTGATATAGCAAGGAATAAAGCTGATATAGTGTGGAATAAAGCTGATATAGCCTGGAATATACTGTAGCTGATATAGCGTGGAATATAGCTGATATAGCGAGGAATATAGCTGATATAGCGAGGAATATAGCTGATATAGCGTGGAATATAGCTGATATAGTTTGGAATATAGCTGATATAGCCTGGAATATAACTGATATAGTGTGGAATATAGCTGATATAGCCTGGAATATAGCTGATATAGTTTGGAATATAACTGATATAGTGTGGAATATAGCTGATATAGCCTGGAATATAACTGATATAGCAAGGAATATAGCTGATATAGCCTGGAATATAGCTGATATAGCAAGGAATATAGCTGATATAGCCTGGAATATAGCTGATATAGTTTGGAATATAGCTGATATAGTTTGGAATATAGCTGATATAGTTTGGAATATAGCTGATATAGTGTGGAATATAGCTGATATAGCCTGGAATATAGCTGATATAGCCTGGAATATAGCTGATATAGTGTGGAATATAGCTGATATAGCCTGAAATATAACTGATATAGCAAGGAATAAAGCTGATATAGTGTGGAATAAAGCTGATATAGCCTGGAATATACTGTAGCTGATATAGCGTGGAATATAGCTGATATAGCGAGGAATATAGCTGATATAGCGTGGAATATAGCTGATATAGTTTGGAATATAGCTGATATAGTTTGGAATATAGCTGATATAGTTTGGAATATAGCTGATATAGTGTGGAATATAGCTGATATAGCCTGGAATATAGCTGATATAGCCTGGAATATGGCTGATATAGCCTGGAATATACTGTAGCTGATATAGCGTGGAATATAGCTGATATAGCGAGGAATATAGCTGATATAGCGTGGAATATAGCTGATATAGTTTGGAATATAACTGATATAGCGTGGAATATAGCTGATATAGCCTGGAATATAACTGATATAGCAAGGAATATAGCTGATATAGCCTGAAATATAGCTGATATAGTGTGGAATATAGCTGATATATAGCTGATATAGCCTAGAATATAGCTGATATAGTGTGGAATATAGCTGATATAGTGTGGAATATAGCTGATATAGTTTGGAATATAGCTGATATAGCATGGCATATAGCTGATATAGCCTAGAATGTAGCTGATATAGTGTGGAATATAGCTGATATAGCCTGAAATATAGCTGATATAGTGTGGAATATAGCTGATATATAGCTGATATAGTGTGGCATATAGCTGATATAGCCTAGAATATAGCTGATATAGTGTGGAATATAGCTATAAGCCCAGACTAGAATCCAAGCAGGTAATCCAGCAATATTTGAGTTAACCCTAATCTCTGCAGGCTGGACCCTTCCCTCCCCTCCGTCCGCTCCGTGCCTCTGCGCCAGGTTTTCCCCATCACCCATGCCACTTGTTCAGCATCCTCGCTGCTCTGTCAGACTTGGTCTGTGCTGCTGTGTACAGGATAAAGGACCGATGCTTTGTGCCTATGGACGGGATATGGTTCTGAGCATCCTGAATGGAGTGATGCGGACAGAACCGTAGAGCAGAGCTGGATGATGGATCAGCCACGGGTATCATGGACTCACGGTCTCTGTATAGCCGTCCTGATGTGTCTCCAAGTCACACGTGAGTTATATTGATTCCTTATTAAGCTCCGACAACAATTGATTTTTCTGTAATGTCTTTCTATATGGAAAGTATATTAGTACAGTATATTACTAGTCAAAAGTTCTTTTATACTTTACTGCGCTCTGTACTCTTCTTCATCATCATCATCATCATCATCGTCGTATAGCTCTATACAATAATAAGTACAGACTTCATTTGCATGCCTCATTAGATATGAAAAGCCTTTTCGGGACAACTTACATTCTGCATGAATTATTTCCCAGCAATAATGAATTCATTTACCATATATTCAGCCCAGGCGGATCTATGAGGAGCGAGGAGTTTATACCTGCAAGTCCAAGCCAGTATGTGTTTGTTACCTGTAGCATTGTAAGAGGTAATTCAGATTACTAAATTATATGCAGGTCATAGGCGGCCGAAATATTTTTATATTTTATATATAGCTGGGACCCTTGGGTTGCGTTCATATGCTGCAGTAACGGCCCACAGAATTGCACATGGATTGCCACAATGTGTTTCCATTTTAGTAGGTGTTAGAATGGGTTCACACTGCGTTTTATGCAACAACAACAAAAAAAAAAAACGGATGATTTGTGTGCATCTGTTTTTATTCCATCGACATCCATTATTGAAAAAAATGGATCAAAACACAATCTTTTTTTCTTTTTTTTGCGTTTTTTTTTTAAAGAAACGGGTGAGTTTTAATCCCTTTTTTTAATGGAAGTCAATAGTAAAACAGATGCACACACATGCATCCATTTGCAAAAACGCAGTATGAACCCAGACTAAGGGCCGTATTACACAGGACGATTATCGTTCCAAAAACCGTTCAATCGTTCGGATTAAAAGGATTATCGTTTCGTGTAATAGCAGGCGACGATTAAATGAGCAACGAGAAATCGTTGATCGTTTGATAGAATCTGGACCTATTTTCATCGTTGATCGTTCACAAATCGTTTGGTGTAATAACACACCGTTTGGTCGTTCCCTGGTCTATCAGTCAGGAAAGGGCGAGTGCAATAAGGGCCGTTGAGGTAATCTGTTGAGGTAAGCTGGAGAAATTGCTCCCCACGCTTCTAGAAGCAGCTCCCACAAGTTGGATTGGTTGGATAGGCACTTCTGGCGTACCATACGGTCAAGCTGCTCCCACAACAGCTCAATGGGGTGGTGATCTGGTGACTGCGCTGGCCACTCCATTACCTATGATAGAATACCAGCTGCTGCTTCTGCTGTAAATAGTTCTTGCACAATTTGGAGGTGTGTTTAGGGTCATTGTCCTGTTGTAGGATGAAATTGGCTCCAATCACGCGCTGCCCACTGGGTATGGCATGGCGGTGCAGAGTGATGGCCTTCCTTATTCACAATCCCTTTTACCCTGTACAAATCTCCCACCTTACCAGCACCAACCCCAGACCATCACATGACCTCCACCATGTATAACAGATGGCGTCAGGCATTCTTCCAGCATCTTTTCATTTCTTCTGCGTCTCACAAACGTTCTTCTTTGTGATCCAAACACCTCAAACTTGGATTCATCCATCCACAACACTTTTTTCCAGTCTTCCTCTGTCCAATGTCTGTGTTCTTTTGCCCATCTTAATCTTTTTCTTTTATTGGCCAGTCTCAGATATGGCTTTTTCTTTGCCACTCTGCCCTGAAGCCCAAAATCCCGCAGCCGCCTCTTCACTGTAGATGTTGACACTGGTGTTTTGCGGGTACTATTTAATGAAGATGCCAGTTGGGGACCTGTGAGGCGTCTGTTTCTCAAACTAGAGACTCTAATGTGCTTATCTTCTTGCTTAGTTGTGCAACGCGGCCTCCCACTTCTTTTTCTACTCTGGTTAGAGCCTGTTTGTGCTGTCCTCTGAAGGGAGTAGTACACACCGTTGTAGGAAATCCTCAATTTCTTAGCAATTTCTCGCATGGAATAGCCTTCATTTCTAAGAACAAGAATAGACTGTCGAGTTTCAGATGAAAGTTCTCTTTTTCTGGCCATTTTGAGCGTTTAATTGACCCCACAAATGTTCCAGAAACACAATCTGCTCAAAGGAAGGTCAGTTTTGTAGCTTCTGTAACAAGCTAGACTGTTTTCAGATGTGTGAACATGATTGCACAAGGGTTTTCTAATCATCAATTAGCCTTCTGAGCCAATGAGCAAACACATTGTACCATTAGAACACTGGAGTGATAGTTGCTGGAAATGGGCCTCTATACACCTACGTAGATATTGCACCAAAAACCAGACATTTGCAGCTAGAATAGTCATTTACCACATTAGCAATATATAGAGTGTATTTGTTTAAAGTTAGGACTAGTTTAAAGTTATCTTCATTGAAAAGTACAGTGTTTTTCCTTCAAAAATAAGGACATTTCAGTGTGACCCCAAACTTTTGAACGGTAGTATATATATATATATATATATATATATATATATATATATATATAAAATTATTTTTTTTTTTTTTAAAGCTTTTATGTGTTGTATCTTAATAAAGGGGTTTTCTAAACTTATAAAGTGATGTCATTTGGCTAGTATATACCATCACCTTATAATCGGGGGGGGGGGGACTCTGACCGGAGAATGACTGCTCCTTCATTATATACCGAGATTTCCTGCTGTAAAGAATAGTGCAGCCAGACTCTTTTATGTTCACCATACTTGTACTTTCAAAAGATTTCTAAAAACCTGCATGTGGAGAGTGACCCTTTAGACTGGTGACAATGAACTTTTCAGGCTCTCGCTGCTGTTATTGAACTCTTAAAAGTCCTTTCCCTTCCATAGGTGGAACAAGATCTGAGCTGTTTGCCAGCAGTACACACACAGGGACTTGCTTTCCCTTACTTGTTGGGCTGATCATAGCTCAGCACCTCCCATTATGTCCTGACACTGCACTGGACAGGCTGGAACTTTGCTAGAGAATGATTTATAGTACAATACTATAGAAAGGGTAATGCACTGGGTTTCTAAGTTGGTACATGAGCAAGTGCTTTACCTTTCAGACACAGATTGTACACAGTTCAGACCTTCTTCCTCTCTCCTGCACATAGCACAAGCTAAGCCCCGCCCCCACTTCCTATATTCTGTCTACATCTATCCGCTGCTAGGAATGGTTGGATTTTCCCTAACAGGCAGTATCTAATAAAGACCCCTAGTGACCGAGATTTTTTCTAGGATAAGGAGTCATTTCCGTGTATAGGTTATCCGCTTTTTACATTGGGAATACCCCTTTGATGAAACAAAACAAAAAAGGCCAGACCCTTCATGTTTGTATTGTGCATTTATTTCAGTGGATAGTGGCCAAGACTCCCATAACTATATACATGACAAAAATAGGAATCCAAATGGGATGGGATAGCATTCTAATAGCTGGAAGTAGGGATGGTCCGAACCTGGTTTGGACGGGATTCGTATAAACCAGAACCCTCCGCAATGATTTCCGTTGTCTGCCTGCTCCGTGCAGCGGGTGGATCCAGCAGGAGAAACGCCTGGAAAACTGGGATACAGCTATAGCCATAGGCTGTATCCCAGTTTTCCAGGAGGTCCTCCCGCTGTATCCGCACGCTGCACGGAGCGGGCAGACAGCGGGAATCCGATGCCGAGCGTTCGGGTTCAGCCGAACCCGAACCTCGGCGGGTTCGGACCATCCCTAGCTGGAAGCAAAGATATGTCTGTTAGATTCAGATTATTGTAGGTTAGGCCTACCCGGTGACACGAGTCCTGCAGCCATAGATCACATGGGAGATGGGAACACCCCTATAAAATGAATTTAGGTGAGTTGATTATATAAAGGAAGGCCCTTGTCCACCATTGATACCAGTTTCCAATAATAATGACTTATTGTACAACGCACACGGCCAGTGGTGTTCAAGAGCAGGCACTGACGTTCAGCATCTATGTCACATGTCTGGGATGTGTCCTCTGACCTATGTTTTACAGGGCAAAGTGGCCACCAGCGGGTGTTACATCAGCTTCAATAGAGACCTGGCCATGCTTGCATGCGTCTCTACCCATTGACATTAATGGAGACAGACATGTGCACGTGCAATCACCTCTCTGCTGAAGCCAATGCAGCTTCTGGCCTCTTAACCTCAGCAAGAAGGGGTCAGGGGACAATTAGTGGGGGGTGCAGAAGGTGAAAGCACCAACTAACCAGCATTTATGGCCTATCCTGCAGCTATAAGATACATTATTACGGGTCACGTAGGCTATTCATACAGCTATAATGTGTATATCTATAGTGGACGGAGTTATACATAGGCCGCAATAAATTATTTAACTTGAGAAAACAAGAGAAGACCCTAATAAACTGATAATAATAATAATAATAATAATTAAATTTATTTAATAAAAAATAAATTTTTACTAAGTTTTATTGTATGGCTATGTTCACACAACGTATATTTTCGTAAAAGCAACAACGGCCGTACTTTTTACGAATAGATACATTGCCCAGCCTTCTATGGGATCCCGGCCAGAGCGTAAACACATAAGGGGAGATTTATCGAACATGGTGTAAAGTGAAACTGGCTCAGTTGCCCCTAGCAACCAATCAGATTCCACCTTTTATTCCTCACAGACTCTTTGGAAAATGAAAGGTGGAATCTGATTGGTTGCTAGGGGCAACTGAGCCAGTTTCACTTTACACCATGTTTGATAAACCTCCCCCATAGTATATGCTCCAGCCGGGATCTCTCACAGCGCCGCAAAGAACTGACATGTCAATTTTCTGTGGCCGCTCTTCAGTGCCCACAATGAAGCGAGCGGCTGCGGACGCAAGCTTCATAGTGTGCTGTGGAGAGTTCTGATGCAGGTGTGCACTGCAGTACCGGCCGGGATGATCCTTTCAGAGACCGGCCGCTCCGTGACCCGGCCAAGTCACGGAACGGACGGTCTCTTACGCCATGTAAACATGGCCTAATTGTTTTTTTTTTCCCATCAGTAAATGTCGTCTCCATATGATTTCCTTACCTGCTTATACACAGAATATATGGGAGACGCTCGCACTCATATTTCGTGGCCAATGGCCGCATAACGTTCACCTTCAATTTCTGCACTTTTGCTCTGGCAAACATGACTTATTAGAGGTTTTGCGCCAAGGTCAACAATAGTGAATGAGTGGAAAATGGGCATGGATTCCCTGGAACGGAGCAGTGGCTTGTATGTGACCAAAATTGTGGTATAACATTATGGAGTAAAGTAAAGGCCTGTATAAAAGGGACATTGACCAGCCGACGATCAGCTGATCTGTCTCACTGGAGCTCGTTATTTAGATGGTGTTGGACTATATAAACCAGAGATGGGGAATCTGTGGCCCTCCAGCTGTGGCAAAACTACAATCCCCATCATGCTAAAGCTTTGGCTGCCCAGGCAGGATGGGAGTTTTGCCACAGCTGGAAGGCTTAGGGTTCCCCATCCATGATCTAAAGGCCCTAAGCCAACTATGGGAATGTGCACACTACGGAACCTGGGCGGAATCTGCCTATGCATAGAATGAAGTCTATGGGACAAGCAGAGATGTGTGCAGCCGCGAGTGTGGTTTGCAATTAAACTCCATTCACTTCAATGAAACTGAGCAGCAAAACCCCACCCAAGCTGGAGACAAGAGTGGTGCTGTCCCTGGAAGAAAGTGGCCATGTTTTTGTAGCACTGGATAACCCCTTTAAGCAGGTATTCCAGGGAAATGAAATTATTTATTTTATCAATACCTATCATTGATTGGCAGTAAGGGTCGACACTGTCTCTCTGCTGCCACCAGTGGTTGTGTCGGGAACTGCAGGGCTTCAGAAGCAACAGTTACGTATTGTGAGCAAGCTCGAGTCTAATCATTTAGCTTTTCAATTTTTCCAGGACTCCCAGGGGCTGCATCCAGCTTCTGCAGCCACTGGCAATCATATGCCAAATAATCGGACTCAAGCATGCTTGACTGCACTCATCTCCAATCGCTAGTAGTGTGTGTTGAGCTGCTGGGAGCCAAAAGCCAATCGTTCAGGTTTGGAGGACGTTCCTAAATCGGAACAGTTCGGAAGGTCCACTAAACACTCATCACGAGCGCTGCTGCATGCAGATACTGAGCCTCCTCTGATGTCTACATAATACATGTTAGTATAAGAATAGACATTACACTGGGGGAAGCTGTCTGTGTCACTAGCGCTGCAGCTGCTGCAGAGTAAGCAGGGATAACTGTCAATCCCCCCAATTTGGTGCATTTTTAGACTGTCTAGTCTAAGTTTGTACCGCCTAAATATTAGATAGCATTAGTAAACCTGACCTTTCTAGTGTCAGTCGTCCCCCCATTCAAGACTATAGACTATCGGACAACGTTTTTTCATCTTGTGGCCATCTTAATAATGCAATGCTTTATAGATGCGGAGAATGCAACAGATCTCACCGCATTGTACGAAACGAGACAGGAGCCTTATGGCAATTAAAGGGTTAAGACCAGGACAAAGAAACTCTAAAAGGCCCCATATAATCTAGGTCACCGTCTGTCACTTACTTAAGCTACAGAGGTTTTATAAGTATATTATAACACATGTCTCTCTATGATATTGGGGCAAAATACATGAATTTATTTAAAATTTAGAATTTTATTTTGGGTTTATTTATTTCCCATCTATATACGGTATTGAATAAGGACTGTGTAATCCTTCAGTGTTTCTACATATAAATCCCTTTTAGTGTCGCTCCTCGTCATAGAGATTTGCCCGGCTGTGTCTCCTCATTACTGTATAATGTGATGGGATTCTTAATGCAGCGCCATAGTCTTATTGCTGATCATACACGCCATGTACGTGCCTTATACGCCACTCCAGAAAATCTCCCAGCAATCTGCTAATCCACCAGTAATTGCGAGACAAGGATGAGAATTGTAGATGTGATATAATGAAGCGAACAGTATCCCTGCCCAGGCTGCACATATGGCAATGTCCGCCCCTTGGTCTGCCCAGGACGGAGCTGATTTTCCTGCTCTATATCAGATTACTTACACTCATCAGATATATAAGCAGCTATTATTCCCAATTTTAGTCCCTACCGTGTTAAAGGGGTACTCTGGTGAAAAATTATTATTATTATTATTATTATTATTATTATTTCAAATCAACCGGTGACAGACAGTTATACAGATTTGTCATTTACTTCTATTTAAAAAATTCAAGTCTTCCGGTAGATATCATCTGCTGTATGTCCTGCAGGAAGTGGTGTATTCTCTCCAGTCTGACACAGTGCTCTCTGCTGCCACCTCTGTCCATGTCAGGAGCTGCCCAGAGCAGCAGCAAATCCCCATAGAAAACCTTTCCTGCTCTGGACAGTTCCTGACATGGACAGAGGTGGCAGCAGAGAGCACTGTGTCAGACTGGAGAGAATACACCACTTCCTGTAGGACATACAGCAGCTGATAAGTACTAGAATACTTGAGATTTTTAATTAGAAGTAATTTACAAATCTGTATAACTTTCGGTCACCAGTTGATTTGAAATAATAATAATTCTTCACCTGAGTACCCCTTTAACAGGGTAGGAACTAATATTTGGACTAACAGCTGGTTATATACTTTTTGATATCAGTTAATTAAAAAAACAATAATAATAAATAAAAATTGCTGAAGTTCCCCTTTAAGACCTATGGATGTCATGGAGGAGAGTCTCTTGCTCAGGATGATTCTCCCTAATTGAGGGTGCAGCATTATGGCCAGCTCCAATGTTCCTCTGCATGTTTTAGAAGTTGTCAGGAAGAGACAATAGAAGAATAAGTTCTGTGAAATAATTGGAAAGTGTCATCACATGGGAGGAACGCAAACCATGGTGCCAACGGACACGGACAATACAGTGTGATATGACAGATATGTCATATTACAGGAGTGATGTCACAATGAAGGAATAACTCATAGAGGGATGTGACAGTGCCGGTATGATGTATACAGTAATATCACAGCTATAGGAAATGACATATAATAGGAATAATGTCACTCAAATAATGGACACTGTGATGTCAAAGTACAAAATAATGGTCAACAATGTCCCAATATAATAATAATGGACACAGTGATCTTACAGTAAAGGGATTATAGACCCTAATGTAATTGTACAATAATAACAGGCACTGCGATGTACAGTAAGTGAATAATAGGAATTTATGTCAGTGTGGTAGTAGACTGCAAGCCCTCGGGGGCGGGCTTCTCTGTCCCTATGTAAGCCCTCGGGGGCGGGCTCCTCTGTCCCTATGTAAGCCCTCAGGGGCTGGCTCCTCTGTCCCTATGTAAGCCCTCAGGGGCAGGCTCCTCTGTCCTTATGTAAGCCCTCGGAGGCGGGCTCCTCTGTCCCTATGTAAGCCCTCGGGGGCGGGCTTCTCTGTCCCTATGTAAGCTCTCGGGGGCGGGCTTCTCTGTCCCTATGTAAGCCCTCGGGGGCGGGCTCCTCTGTCCCTATGTAAGCCCTCAGGGGCTGGCTCCTCTGTCCCTATGTAAGCCCTTAGGGGCCGGCTCCTCTGTCCCTATGTAAGCCCTTAGGGGCCGGCTCCTCTGTCCCTATGTAAGCCCTCGAGGGCAGGCTCCTCTCTTCCTATGTCATCCCTTGTGGGCAGGCTCCTCTCTTCGTATGTAAGCCCTTGTGGGCAGGGTCATCTGTCTCTATGTAAGCCCTCAGGGGCTGGCTCCTCTGTCCCTATGTAAGCCCTCAGGGGCTGGCTCCTCTGTCCCTATGTAAGCCTTCAGGGGCAGGCTCCTCTGTCCCTATGTAAGCCCTCGGAGGCGGGCTCCTCTGTCCCTATGTAAGCCCTCGGGGGCTGGCTCCTCTGTCCCTATGTAAGCCCTTGGAGGCGGGCTCCTCTGTCCCTATGTAAGCTCTCAGGGGCTGGCTCCTCTCTTCCTCTGTAAGCCCTTGTGGGCAGACTCCTCTCTTCCTATGTAAGCCCTTGCGGGCAGGGTCCTCTGTTCCTATGTACGCCTTCTTGGGCAGGGTTCTCTCTCCCTATGTAAGCCCTCGTAGGCAGGGTCCTCTCTCCCTAAGTAAGCCCCCATGGGCAGGGTACTTTCTCCCTATGTAAGCCCTTGCAGGCAGGGTCATCTGTCCCTATGTAAGCCCTCGGAGCAGGCTTCTCTCTCCCTATGTAATCTCTTGTGGCCAGGCTCCTCTGTCCCTATGTAAGCCCTTTGCGGGCAGGCTCCTCTGTCCCTATGTAATCCCTTGCGGGCAGGGTCGTCTTACCATTTACCTTATTCATTTTAACGTGCTTTGATTTTGTGACCTTCTGTTTGTCAACCCCTATCACTTGTATAGTGTTTTGAAATCAAGGGCAATTTAACCCATTACACGACCCATGATGTAACCTTGCGTCATGGCACCGTTAGAGGGTTCAGACAGGGGTCACACCATGACCCCGCTCTTTACCACGCTGCTCCCGGCTCCTATCAGCAGCTATTGGTAAAAATTAGTAAAAAAAAGAAAATTACCCCCACAGTACAGAGATAATGAACCATGTGATGTCACAGTATAAAGATAATAAACACTGTACATCTGACAGTACAGAACTTTAGAACAATCGTGGCGCTTTGGACCACCAATATAAGGTGTATGGGGCCATCTAGAATTACCACCGACACATGATTTTCCATCATGGCCGACCTTTTGGTTCCGTCAGAGATAAGCCACAGCAAGAACACTCCCTGCAGCTTATGTGGTGAGGTGCAGGTCTAGGTGTTGTGACAGCTCAGCCAGGGATGGTAGTGTCATGACGCCAGTGCTAGTCCAGCACACAGGTGTGATGTTGGTACCTGCTTTGTCGGTTACCTGCCAGGTTGTAGTGGGTCCCTTGGGCTCCTGTCACAATAGTCCTGATTGGGAATTGACCCACCCGGACTATTGTACCGGTAAAATCGGTATAAATAACCCAAGGTGTGCGGTTAGTGTCTATGGGTGCTGGTGCGTAGGAAAGATGACGGAGTCCCAGTGTTATCAAAAATATAACAACTTTACTGTAAAGTCCTTTAAGGGTACAAACCCACACACCGTATACGCAGCAAATACGCAACAAATACGCAACAAATACGCAGCAAATACGCAGCAGTTTGATGGTGAAGATTTAATGCTGAGTTCAGTTATTTAGATCTAATCTGCTGCGTTTTTGTTGCGTATTTGTTGCGTTTTTGCTGCGTATTCGCTGCGTATCGCAGCAGTAAATACGCTGTGTATACGGTGTGTGGGTTTATACCCTTACAATACAATACTCTTTAGCAGAATAGATAGATCTTCACATAGACTTTAGTACTTGAACTTAGTTTTGCTTGAGGAGGTGCTGGAGAAGTTGAGTAGTAGAGAGGTAGTTCTAGTGGTGCTTGGAGAGTTGAGAGTAGGAGAGTTTGTAGAGGGAGTCCTAACCCTATGTACTGACGGAACTTTGGGAGAATACTTGTAGAGTGAGAAGTTACTTGTACCTGTGTATAGACTTCAGTCTGACCACCTTCTGCCCTACAGTGTCGAGTGACACATCCTAATAGGGTGATACAAGCCCCAGTTGTGGTGATCTGGGTGAAGCTAAGTTCCCAGGGGTGTCCCAGTTACCTGCACTGCGAGATAGGATAGATAGACCTTCCTTGGAATAGACTGAACTTGTCCCTTTCAGGAGTCCTGGCAGCAGCCAGGCCCTGGCCTGGCTACAGCAAGAGCAGCAGTTTTTGCTTCCTTTCTCTGTGAAAATCTGGTAAGAACTCACTTGCACTTCTTCCACCCAGCAATTAACTTCCTACAGGGGCTAAGTAATCTACCCTGTGAGTGGTGGGGATGAGTGTGTGCAAAAGAGAGAAAGAAAGAGAGAGGTTAGAAGCAGAGAGCACCTCCTATAAGTCAACAAAAACACATAGTGCACAGAACACAGTAACCCATTACCTTCCTCAGCTGCGCAATACATAGGAATACATAGACACATGGAAGATACTGACATCTAGTGGTGAAACTTTAAAAATACCTTCATCACCACTAAACCTAAAGTGAGAAGCTTTTTGAAAGGTGCACAGGAGAGACACAAAACATCCATGGTGGGACACCACACTTTCCCCTCCCCATAGAGAACACAGGAACATTTCTGCGTATGGGGTGGATGGATGGTGGGCAGACAACATAACTGATGGCTGGATGATCATTTGGCCATAAGTTATTGAGGGTGTATGGGGGCCTTAATGGATATAGTGATGTCAGAGTACAGGGATAATGAATATAGTGATGTCAGAATACGGGGATAATGAACCATGTGATGTCACAATGTCGAGTGCTTCAAGTTTCTTCTCTGCTGGTGACAATTTTTGGCATGCCAACTGCAAAGTGATCGACAACTGGGGTTGAGAGATGAGCGCGACTTGAGCATGCTCGAGTCCGACCATGCAATATTTGGATATCGGTGGCTGAAGAAGTTTGATGAATCCCTAGAGAGTCCGGTTTAGCTTTAGCTTTGGCTGTCCAGGCATTATGGGAGTTGTAGTTTTGAAACAGCTGGAGACCCAAGGTTTCCTACCCCTGGGCTATATCCATGTTTTCCAGGACTCCGTAGGGCTGCATCCAACTTCTTTAGCCACTCAAGCCTGGTCGTCTCTACAATGGGTGTGGGCCAACTAGTCACCCTCCGGACCTCATGCATTTGGTGTAACCTTCTGGACTATGTTTCGCTGTGTTTAGTGTTGGTGGATATTGGGTCTTTGCCGCTGATTTCGGGAGCTGGATTGGTACTTTTTGCCTTTATACCTAATACCTCAGACTAATGACGGGATTTCCTCGACTTTCCACTAATTTGTTCGGCTTCTTCTCTTCTGCTTGAGTAACCGGATTTTCTGCCGCGTCGGTTCACATTGTGATTTCTGGTCTTTACACGGTTGTCGGCACCTGCTGAGGGGCGCAGGTTCACGGGATGCCGAAAAACGACTCTCCTTCTATATCGTGGCACCAGGTGTAGCCGTAAGACATATTACAGACTTGTGCATAGGCTTTATTATCTCCAATACTTTATAAGCCATACTTTATTATCAGGCCGGTGCTTTCACGCGGCCACTTTGTTGTCGTCATGAATCCGTATAATTTACGGCCTTAGATGCTTTGTTCTCTATGGGCGTTTAGGTGAAAGAGACGCAGGATCGGTACCCAGAGATAAAACAGGCAGATGCTCGTCCTTTGTGTCTCCAGTTACCATGGTGATGTTTTTGCTGGGTATCAACAGGTTCCTATGGCAACTAATTGAATGCTGAAGTCGCTAACCGCGTTAGAGCCCTGATGCTGGAAAAGGGAGATTCTCTGTGTATTCTCCAGTGTAAAATCTTCGTGGATACGTGTCTAGGCTCCCAAAGCACAGAAGTACGAAGATTATGTGAATTATGAGGGAGATTTACCAAACATGGTGTAAAGTGAAACTGGCTCAGTTGCCCCTAGCAACCAATCAGATCCCACCTTTCATTTTCCAAAGAGTCTGTGAGGAATGAAAGGTGGGATCTGATTGGTTGCTAGGGGCAACTGAGCCAGTTTCACTTTACACCATGTTTGATAAATCTCCCCCTATGTATTTTTGTGTTTAACCCCTTCAGAGGTTGTATATAGAGTGCTGAGGTTTTATATAGCATGAGAAAACGGTAAAAAGTTATTTTTTTACATTTTATTATAAAAAAAATTCTAAAAATAAAGATAACAGTATCATAATAAACAATATAGAGGCTAGGGTAATAACAATGTGTTACGGAACGCATCCATATGGTTGTGGACCGTCACCTCAGCAGATTAGCTTGACCTCTAATAGTTTTTTTTTTTAGGTCCTGAGTACTCAGATACCCTCAGGACTTACAGTAGGGCAGAATAGTATGACAAGAAGGCAGTCACAGTAAAAACATGAGGGAGAGTACAAGTACAAGAATAGGTTGAGATCATTGTTGCACCTACTACGTCTTCATCATGGATCAACCCTTTTAGCATTACACAGTACACATTACACATTAGCATTACACAGTACACATTACACATTAGCATTACACAGTACACAGTGCCCATTCATATCAGTGAGATTTCTATGTGGTGCAGAACAGGACAGGTCCTCCAGAGGGAGAGACGCTCTTTGTAGCTGCACTCTCTAGCACAGAAGTGAGGATTCTGAACACAGGAACCCCACTATTAAAGGGGTACTTGGGAGATTTTTTTTTTCTTTCAAATCAACAAGTTTCAGAAAGTTATATAGATTTGCAATTTACATCTGTTTAAAAATCTCCACTCTTCCAGTACTTTTCAGCTGCTGCATGTCCTGCAGGAAGTGGTGTACAATTGGGGGCAACACATCTGGCGACATAAACTAAGGCCTCTAATAGGCTAAGTTAAAAGATAGAGGAGGCATAGTGTGAGGTACCCTTGACAGGGATTGGCCTCAGTCAGCTCACAAATCATGACATATAACTGGATAAAACATACCAGCAATCATAACACAGTTAAAGGGGTTGTCCAGTGAAAAACTTCTTTTTTTATATCAACTGATATCAGAAAGTTCTATAGATTTGTAATTTACTTCTATAAAAAAAATTTCAAGTCTTCCCATACTTATCAGCTGCTGTATGTCCTGCAGGAAATGTATTATTTTCAGTCTGATACAGTGCTCTCTGCTGACTTCACTAGCCGAGACAGGAACTCTGTCTTGGTTTTATATAAATCCCCATAGAAAACCTCTCCTGCTTTGGACAGTTCTTGTCTCGGCCAGAGATGCCAGCAGAGAGCACTGTGTCAGACAAAAAATAAAACATTTTCTGCAGGACATACAGCAGCTAATAAGTATGGGAAGACTTGAGATTTTTAAATAAAAGTAAATTACAAATCTGTATAACTTTCTGATACCAGATGATTTGAAAGAAAAAGATTTTTTCTGGACAACCCCTTTAACTCTTTTGCTTAGCGTCTCTCAACTGTGCTCAGTGGTGTGCTAGGAAACAGTGACACCAAGTGGTGGCAACAGCATACTACAGGCTTCAGTCCCCAGAGCATATACATACATTGTACCGACCGATAATTGCATAGATAAAGCAGTAGAACCTGCTCTGAGACACTGCATAGAGCTGCAGACACAGGCAGATAAGTGACAGGGAGATAAAACAAATGGTGCCTTTGTCTTTGCTGATGGCCATTTACAGAGTTATAAAATTGCATTTTTCCTTGGATGCTGAAATGATGCTGAGCCATGGCATGCACGCCTCCTCCCCCACCTCTATCTTTCTTAACTAAGTGATGTATAGGGCTGGAGGCTATCAATATATATTTTTCTATAAAATCGATGAACATACATTATCCATGAACATATATTACAATGTTTTGCAACTTTTTAAAGCAGGACCTAGTGAATATTACAAAGATTTATAGTTTATTAGATGAATTTTTGCCATTCGATATGTCTTGTATTTTCCAGGTACTTTTTGCTCCAGGAACACTTCGCACTGTTCTTCTCCTCCATGCAGAGACGACTTTCCCTGCTCATCCTCACAAGGCTGTGGGAGCCTATTGGATCCATGTCTCTCCGATCCCTGCCCCCGGAATGCCACGTGCCAGGTTACCCTCGATACAGGGACCTACGAGTGCCGCTGCCCGGCAGGATTCAAGGGGACACATTGTGAGATCCCAATGAAGAGATGCTATAGAAATCTGTGTAGACATGGAGGACAGTGTTATGTCACTGAGCGGGAGTCCACATGCTTTTGTGCTGTAGGATACAAGGGGGCATTCTGTGAGACTCCGGAAGACGAGTGCCTTTGGAATCCATGCCAAAATGGAGCTGTGTGTAGAGAAAGGGGGAATGGACAAGCCTGTTACTGTGTGCCTGGATTTCAAGGGGCTTTATGTGACATTGAAGTCAATGAATGTATCTCCCAGCCATGCCAACATGGCGGCACTTGCCTCAACCAGATTGGAAGTTACGGCTGTGTTTGTCCACCGGATTATACAGGTAGGAACTCTCACCTCTAGTGCCCTTATGTAGAGTATGGTACTCAGATCAGTCATCCATTCACCAGGTATCCCACCTGTACATGGATTCACTCATGTTGGGTATGTGTCATACTGTGGCCAGACCAATATCAAAAAGACATCCACATACAATGTGACTATTTCAGTGAATATTTTCAAAACTGACATGTAGAACCTGGCAATTTATATAGAATACAATGAATAAATAAATTAAAGGGGTACTCCAGAGAAAAACTTTCATCTCTTAAATCAACTGGTGCCAGAAAGTTCTAAAGATTTGTTAATGACTTCTACTTAAAAAAAAAAATCTCCAGTCTTCCAGTACTTATTAGCCGCTTTATGTCCTGCAGGAAGTGGTGTATTCTTTCCAGTCTGACACAGCTCTGCTGCCACCTCTGTCCATGTCAGGAACTGTCCAGGTTTTCTATGGGAATTTGTTGCTGCCCTGGACAGAGGAGGCAGCAGAGAGCACTGTGTCAGATAGGAAAGAATATGCCACTTCCTGCAGGACATACAGCAGCTGATAGGTACTGAAACACTGGAGATTTTAGTAATTTATTAATAGTAATTTACATATGTGTATAACGTTTTGATATCAGCTAGTTTGAACACTATTTTTCCCTGGAGTACCCCTTTAGGTAAAGCAACAACATGCTCAGTGCATGTAAATTTACATAGATCATTTTTTACATATTTTTGCCATATTGTGTTTTTTATTAATAGATTATTACCCTAAGCAGATAAAATCCCTAAGTTACTGTGACCCGTCCTGTGATTTGTGCCATGCTCCTTGCACAGCTTAGATGTCCGGCCATCAGTGATTAACACCCCGGGTTTCCTAGTATGATCTGGCAACCTTCACTTTTCATTTTCACCTTTGAACACATCGTACTAAAAATTAATTCAGAAACACAGGGGGACGATCAATGTAGATAGCGGGATCTGGTGTATACTGTGTGTAGTACTATGCTGGGATCCCCTGTGATGTGCTGCATTACCTATAGGTAAAGGACTCATATCATTAGTATGGCTTCTGACATCCTATATTCTATAATAAACAAGTAAGAGAAAGGCTCGTGTCACACGGCTGTAATATAGTCATTGTCTGACACATAGGCCTTAAAGCGACTCCGTACCCACAATCTGTCCCCCCCAAACCACTTGTACCATCAGATAGCTGCTTTTAATCCAAGATCTGTCCTGGGGTCCGTTCGGCAGGGGATGCAGTTATTGTCATAAAAACAACTTTTAATCATACAGCGCTGTGTCTAACGGCAGGGGCTTACATTTGTATATGCATTAGGCTGGCACCACCTCTCCGTCCTTCCTCCCCACCCTCCTCATCATTAGGAATAATCCAGGAACATTTACTGCTGTTTGAGCTTTGCACAGGTGTATTAACGATCCAGCCCATGTTCATTATACACACAGGTGGGGAATAGGAAGCAATCTGCCTGGATCATTCCTAATGATGAGGAGGGTGGGGAGGAAAGACAGAGAGGGTGTGCCAGTCTAATGCAAAGACAAATGTAAGCCCCGGCCGTTAGACACAGGGCTGCCGGATTAAAAGTTATTTTTAGGACAATAACTGCATCCCCTGCCCAACGGACCCCAGGACAGATCTTCGATTAAAAGTAGCTATCCGAAGGTACAAGTGGTTTGGAGGGGACAGATTGTGGGTACGGAGTCGCTTTAGAATTAGGAATGTTCGCCAAACCAATATAAAGATCCTTGGCACTCAAAGGAGAAGTTCGGATAAAATTTTTATTAAAGTATTGTATTGCCCCCCAAAAGTTATACAAATCACCAATATACACTTATTAGGGGAAATGCTTATAAAGTGCTCTTTTCCCTACACTTACAACTGCATCAAGGCTTCACTTCCTGGATAACATGGTGATGTCACTTCCTGGATAACATAGTGATGTCACTTCCTGGATAACATGGTGATGTCACTTCCTGGATAACATGGTGATGTCACTTCCTAGATAACATGGTGATGTCACTTCCTGGATAACATGGTGATGTCACGACCCGACTCCCAGAGCTGTGCGGGCTGTGGCTGCTGGAGAGGATGATGGCAGAGGGATGCTCAGTGTCCCTCTAGTGCCCTGTGTCCCTCAGTGTCCCGCTGCCATCATCCTCTCCAGCAGCCACAGCCTGCACAGCTCTGGGAGTCGGGTCGTGACATCACCATGTTATCTAGAAAGTGACATCACCATGTTATCCAGGAAGATACATCACCATGTTATCCAGGAAGTGACATCACCATTTTAACCAGGAAGTCAAGCCTTGATGCATTAATAAGTGCAGGGAAAAAGCAGTTGATAAGCATTTCCCATAATAAATGTATATTGGTGATGTGTATAACTTTTCGGGGGCAATACAAAGGGATATTCCGGAGAAAAAAATGTTTTTGGTTTTTTCTCAAATCAAATGGTCAGGGTATATAACAAAGTTTTCCAAACTGGACCACCCAATTAATAGAGGGGTGAAGTAATATTGCCATAGTAATAATAATAATAATAATATTGACACTAATATTAAAACAATACAAACCTTAAAGGGGTTGTCCAGCGAAAATATTTTTCTTTCAAATCAACTGGTTTCAGAAAATTATATAGATTAGATTTGTAATTTACTTCTATAAAAAAAATATCCAGTCTTCCAGTACTTATCAACTGCTGTATGTCCTGCAGGAAGTGGTGTATTCTTTCCAGTCTGACATAGTGCTCTCAGCTGCCACCTCTATCCATATCAGGAACTTCCCAGAGAAGGAGAGGTTTTCTATGGGGATTTGCTGCTGCTCTGGACAGTTCCTGACATGGACAGAGGTGGCAGCAGAGAACTCTGTTTCACACTGGAAAGAATACACCACTTCCTGCAGGACATACAGCAGCTGATAAGTACTGGAAGACTGGAGATTTTTAAATAGATGTATTTTACAAATCTGAACAACTTTCTGACACCAGTTGATTTAAAAACAATTATTTTTTTAAGAAACAGTTTTCTCCCTTCTGGATGAGAGCTGGTACGCATGGTTATTACTAACACACCCCTGCTTGTAAATGATGTTATGTCGGGGAATTGTTCATAATGCAGTTTGATAATATAGCTTAAATACCACTTAACAAGCATAAACAACCTGATGTGATTTCTCTATGTAATATATTGGCTATAGCCGATCCTTGATGGCTGTTTCTCTTACCGACTCTTGACTTTTCATGCTAATATTTCCTGATCTTCTTCTCCTCCTCTTCTCCTGACAATCTTGTTCTCTCCCAGGCCGGGACTGTGAGCTGGAGTATAACCCATGCACATCCCGGCCTTGTCTGAATGGAGCCATGTGCCTGGACCATGCGGGGTCCTTCTCCTGTGAATGTGCCGCAGGATTCTCCGGGGACCTCTGTGAGGTGAATGTAGATGAGTGTACCAGTTCTCCGTGCCTTAACGGTGGGCGCTGTGTGGATAACATTGACGGGTGAGTACTGGCGCCCAGGACACGGCCTTTCCTTATAATTTGGTGGAATTTTTATGTTGCATCATGATGTCTTACAGCTATATGTGTGACTGCAGTATGGTGGGCTTCACCGGTGTGAACTGTGAGGACCCCGCGCCTCTGTGCTCAACGCAGCCATGTCAGAATAACGCCACCTGCCTACAGGACTCTGACCGCTTCCAGTGTCTCTGCTGGCCAGGTACTTTTTTTCTTATTTACTTTGAAGCGACTATAGATTTAAGGGGTACTCTGAGGAAAAATATTGGGGAAGATTTATCAAACGGGGGGTAAAGTGAAACTGGCTCAGTTGCCCCTAGCAACCAATCAGATTCCACTTTTCATTCCTCACAGACTCTTTGGAAAATTAAAGGTAGAATCTGATTGGTTGCTAGGGGCAACTGAGCCAGTTTCACTTTACACCGTGTTTCACGAATATTCCCTATTCTTTCCAGTCTGACACAGTGCTCTCTGCTGCCACCTCTGTCCATGTCAGGAACTGTCCAGAGCAGTAGCTTTAGCTTTGGCTGTCCAGGCATGATGGGAGTTGTAGTTTTGCAGCAGCTGGAGAGCGAAGGTTTCTCATCCCTGATATAGGAGATGGATCTGTAGCTGATATATGTGCAGCCTTACAAGGGAAGTGAATGAGCCCTTGAGGGCAGGTATATCCTTCATGTAATTCTGTAAAACCTTTTCCTATTATGACAGGTTACACAGGCTCTCTATGTGAGACCCATATCCCTATGTGTGAGAGCCAGCCTTGTATGTACGGTGCAGAATGCCTGGACCTCACGTGGCTTGATATGTCTCAAGGACAAGTCAAACAGCAAGACAAATCCAGAGGTTACATCTGTAAATGTGGGAATGGATTTCTTGGTATGTATTAAAGTAGAACGTCTAAGTATGTAAAGTATGAGCCTTTAAGATTTGGAAACATAGAAACCTTCCTGCAGGGACAGTGCTTGGTGTCTCGGATTATACCGTAGGGCGTCCAAGGGTGTTTCTTATAACAGGGTGTGATCCTTCTCCTTTGCACTCAACAAAATACTACTAGTATTTACTAATATGCCGTTTTCCACCATGTTTCTTGTTCTAAAGATTCATCAGGGCACAGCACTAGGTGAATCAATGGCACCTTTTCATAAAGACTAATAGCAGTGTCGGACAGAGGTTAACATGGGCCCACAAGGGAATATTTTATTTTAGGGGCCCACCCTACATACAACAGATATACCCAGCGCCAAACCTTTCTCATTTCTATAGCGACTTTGCACAGTGCTGTGTATGTGACCAGCAACGCTCCCTCACTGTTAGTAACTGGTCAGACACTCTATGTCCAGGCACGATGGGAGTTGTAGTTTTGCAACTGCTGGAGGGTCGACTGGGGGAATATATGTCATCCTGAAGCTGCTAAACAGGGATGCAGACCTCCTGCTCAGGGGCCCACCAATGGGTAGGGCCCACCGGGCATTCCCCTGCTCCCCTGTGGGCCAGTCCGAGCCTGACTAATAGATACTCAAAGCTGTGTTTTTTAGCCCAAACATTTTTTTGCCCTCTTAAGAAACCAGGTCTGATGCTAACCCAATGAAGAGAGAAGACTCTGCTAGTAAAAAATGGCTGCTCATGCTGGCCCTAGGCTTCTGAAATCTGTTGGCAGAACACTAGATTGGCGAACATCTATCTCTCCTGAAAGGCAAAGACTCAGGAGGTCACCATACACAATAGATGGTTGCCTGGTCTGGCCAAAATTAAAAGCTTCAGCTGAGAAAGTCTGGCCAATCTGTGAAAGGGTTATCTGGCCCTGGTCGCCAGTAATAGTAAAAGTAAACTTAGGGTCCTATTATACGGGCCAATGGGGGCCCGATAATAACTGTAAATGAGCACCGATCTGCCGCGCACTGCTATTGCACGTAGTGATGCACGGTTGGCGCCCGACAATTATAGGTCCAAACCTATATCAATGATCAGCCGATGATCCTTGTCATCGGCTGATCATTGCGTTTATTACACGGAGCGATAATCGGCCGGACAGGGCCGATTTGGCCTAATAATGTTCCTTGTAATAGGGCCCTTAGAATTCTATTACATGGGGCAATTATCTCCCTAATCAGGCAAAAATAGGCAGATAACGTCCCATGTAATAAAGTCAACGAACAGCCGAGGAGCCGATCATGATCGTATGTATGCTGATCAGTGTCTTTCAGCAAGTTTGAAAATCACGCTACATGTAATAGTGATGCGCAACCAACAGCTGATGCGAGGGTAAAAAAAATAATAAAGATGTATGCTTACCTCTCCAGACTCCCCCAGTGTCCTCGAGGCTTGTATCTGTTATTACCTGCTCCCTGCAGCCGCATCTGGGACTTCTAGACCCATCTCTGAAGTGACGGGCCGCTCAGCCAATGACTGGCCACGGCACTGTCCCATCTCCGTCAGTGATTGGCTGAGCGGCCCGTCACTTCAGAGACAGCATCAGAAGTGCCAGCGGTGAGCAGGGAATTCCACAGATTCAGGACCCCAGGGGAACATAAACAGGTAAGTACACCTTTATTGCTTAACACCTTTAAAGCAAGGACTGCATGGACATTGCTATATAGAGAGAGACAGAGACAGAGAGAGCGAGCAAATCAGGCTTACCCGATCATCAGGCCATGTAATACCACCATTAAAGGGGCATTCCACTCGAACATAACTTTTGATATGTTGCTGCCCATGGTGAGACTAAGAATTCTTTCCATACTTGTTATTATCTATTCAGTCTCCTTCCCCCAGTTCTCAGCTGCAGCTTTCTGCTAAAATCCCAAAAGTCTGTGTGTGAGCTTTTCTCTCTGTCTCCCCCTCCTCCCCCCTCCCTTCTCAGACAGCTGATGTAAATAAGTCCCTGGCTGACTTATCTGCAACATTGTAGCTTCTTTTTAATGCTGGGAGGATTAGTCACAGTGAGTTCATTACCAACTTGACCTCAGATAAACCACCATTACAAAGAAGCTACAAAGTTGCAGATAAAACCAGCCAGGGACTTGTTTACATCAGCTGTCTCAGAAGGGAGGGGGGAGACAGAGAGAAAAGCTCACACACAGATTTTTGGGTCTTCAGCAGAAAGCAACAGCTGAGAACTGGGGGAAGAACTATAGCGTTCATAGTACAGGATAGATAATGTCATGATGCACTAATTTGTGCAAAATTGGGATTAAAAAGCACCGTTTTTTTGCAAATCATGGCAGAACTGTAGCCAGGAGACAATACACCACTTAAATTTTAAGTCTTTTTGGGTGGCCAAGGGCCCCCAAGAGCTCGGGGCCCTGGGCTGCCGCCCGAAACGGACCTATTATAATCCGCTACTGCTCCCAGGATAATGACTATTCCTGGCCAAGTCCTTAAAGCGACTCTGTACCCACAATCTGACCCCCCCAAACCACTTGTACCTTCGGATAGCTGCTTTTAATCCAAGATCTGTCCTGGGGTCCGTTCGGCAGGTGATGCAGTTATTGCCCTAAAAACAACTTTTAATCCTGCATCGCTGTGTCTAACGGCCGGGGCTTACATTTGTATATGCATTAGGCTGGCACCACCTCTCCGTCCTTCCTCCCCACCCTCCTCATAATTAGAAATGCTCCAGGCAGATTGCTTCCTATTCCCCACCTGTGTGTATAATGAACATGGGCTGGATCGTTAATACACCTGTGCAAAGCTCAAACAGCAGTAAATGTTCCTGGATCATTCCTAATGATGAGGAGGGTGGGGAGGAAGGACGGAAAGGTGGTGCCAGCCTAATGCATATACAAATGTAAGCCCCGGCTGTTAGATACAGCGCTGTAGGATTAAAAGTTGTTTTTAGAAGAATAACTGCATCCCCTGCCGAACGGACCCCAGGACAGATCTTGGATTAAAAGCAGCTATCCAAAGGTACAAGCGGTTTGGGGGGACAGATGGTGGATCTGTGTTCCTAAATATATGACTTATCTATTCTACTGCTATTGGATAAATATGTCGACTATACCTGTCACCCAGTTGTTGTTGACTATTCAGCTTATTTATATTTATTTTAGGGTTTATAAACCCTGTGTCTTCTTCATCAGGGGCTAATAATAGCTTCTGAGGTGAGCGGTAGATCCCCATAGAGTTTCTCACCCTGCTCATTGCATAAACGCTAATAAGAAGAATTAGACTAAGCTGGTTTTAAGAGATTGAAAAAACACTGTGTGCAGAAGGGTAATCCAGTGACGGATCCAGGCATCAAGATGCACAGAGACACCGCTCGTGATCAGTGCAAGGGACGGCTCTGAGAATGCTCCATTCACTAATATGGGTATCCGTCTCATCCCTTCTTGTACATTTGGGTAAGGTCTCCTCAGCTATCTGATTCATCAACCATTGTTCAGGTTAGACCTGCGCTGTCTAGATCAGGGATGGGGAACCTTCGGCCCTCCAGCTGTTGCAAAACTACAATTCCCACCATGCCTGGACAGCCGAAGGCTGTCCAGGCATGATGGGAATTGTAGTTTCGCAACAGCTGGAGCGCTGAAGGTTCCCCCATCCCTGGTCTAGATAGTGATGGGGTAATGTGTGTGTCTGGGTAGACCGCCACACTAGAGTGTAGAGTCTTATAGCTCAAGATAATATAGATAATCACACAACTACCAAAACATCATCCAAAATTATACGTTCGTCTTATTCACTTCATCTATTTTTTGGGGGGAGAAAACGCCACTTAATTTTTTTTTTACACAATTTTATTTCATGGATCTAACAAAACGGAGAGGTATAAATCCTTCTTTATCCAGCGTTAGAAAAATAGGGCCACTTTCTTCAGGAGACGGGAGCACTCTTGTCTCCATCTCAGGTGTGGTTTGCAATTAGGCTCCATTCACTTCAATGGAACTGAGTTACTGGAGACAAGAGTGGTGCTGTGTCTGGAAGAAAGTGGCCATGTTTTTCTAACATCTTTAAGTTCATGGCTTCGACTCAAAGAATTGTATCAAAAGCCGCAGTGGTGGTCACCCATAAACGTAATATGTGAAAGATGGATGACTTGTCTTTTTGTTTCTAGGTGTCCATTGTGAGCAAGACATCAATGAGTGTGAGTCCAATCCCTGTAAGAATGGAGGCACTTGTGAGAACCTTCCGGGCAGGTATATCTGTCGCTGCCCTACTAACGCATTGGAAGGACGTTACTATGGAGGACCAGACTGTACGCAGGAACTTACGGGCTGCGAGGAACATACATGCCAGAACAGTGGCTCCTGTGTACCTTATATGAAGGACGATGATCACCACCATAGCTGTGTGTGTCTGCCGGGATTTACAGGACCTTACTGTGAGACACAGACCACGTTCTCCTTTAATGGGAGATCTCTTCTTCCTCTTACGTTACGTCCTCGAAGAGATGAACCTTTCAATGTTTCCTTCTCTTTCCGGACTGTGCAGATATCGGCTGCCATATTACACCTGCGAGCCCAAGCTTCGGCCCTCAGGCTCTATCTCCAGAACGGCTCCTTGTTCTTCTCCGTACATCTCAATGGTCACTTGGACTCTCTGTTGCATTTGCCCTACAGTGTCAGCGATGATCTCTGGCACACAGTGGAAATAGTCTTCCAAGACGATATCCAACTCAGATTGCTCGACCCTTCTTGCGGAATTACATGCATGGACAAGTCTGGACTAAAAAAGTCATCGGCTATCGGGTTCCGTGAAATTTTCTTTGGAGGTGAACCATCGGGGCAGAAGGGGCAAGGAACCAGTATTACTGGTATAGCGGAAGTTCAGACACCGTACGTAGGCTGCCTACGTGATATGACAGTGGGCTCCATCGTTGTTACTGAGGAAGACGCAAAATTGGCTGACGTTGACATCGGGTGTAAGAGACGTGACCATTGTGAGAGTCACCCGTGCGGTAACCGAGGGGAATGCATCAATTTATGGCTGAGCTATTACTGTGACTGCCATCGGCCTTACAGAGGAAGCGACTGCTCCGCAGGTAACCAGGGCTGTTGATTTATAGAATATGTGAACTGTTCAACCCAAAAAAAAATATATATATCTAAAAAAATCTAATAATATAATCTTAACTTAAAGGGAAACTATCAGCAGGTTTGTGCAAAAAGTGCTGATATCTGCCTGCATTCGCCTGCCTACCTCATCTTTCTGACACTGATCTTGTTTTCTTTTTAGGTCCTGCCATTTTGGAGTACTTTAACCCAAATAAAATATGGAAATTAGCTTGTTAGGAGCACTAGGGACACTCCTCGGCCCCCAGTGCATTGTTCAGCGTGGCCGCCACCTCCTTTGGTCACGCCTACCTAAAAATAATTGAATATGCATAAGTAGGCTGGACGTATACTATGAGCAGATGATGGGAGGAGTAGTACAGTGTATATGTGTCCAGCACCGAGCAGGGAGGGAGGGGGGAGATAGTTAAATGCATAGGCACCTCTCTCCCTCCCTGCTCAGGGCCCTCCAAATGTACTGATTGAATACAATTATGGAATACTTTGGAGAGCAAGGACACTTGCTCCCCAAAGTATTCTATAAATGTATTCAATCAATAAAACACAGTGTACATTACATTACTTTACATAGACATCCATAGAATCAATACAGTGCCATAGAATTCTACATATAGTGCGCCCCCTGCTGAACACTCCATAGGAATTACAACTGATTCGTGACGTCAAGTTTTTTTTACAGAATCTGAAGCCTCTCTGATCTAGTAAATTAAGGGAAATAGCAGTATATGTGCATTTCCTATAATTAATGTACATTAGGAATTTGTCTAACTTTCCATAAGTAATAACATATTAAAAAATACTTTTTGTCGAACTTCTCCTTTAAGGCCCTATTACATGAAGCAATTACGGACGATAATCGCTTATTGTAATAAAAGGCAACGATCAGTGGATATTCATGATGTCGGCTGATCGTTGTCTTTTAACGTCTGTCAACATGTTCAACGACTAAAGACAATAGCAACGATCTGCTGCCGTTGCTCAGTGTAATAGGAGCGTCAGCAGCAGACCGCCACTACCTCCTACGGGCTGCCTGGACGATCTGATGATCACCAGGGCAGCCTCCCCGCAGCCCCCCTGCTCGCTGTCAGCGCGTGCAATAGCTCCGGCAGCGAGCGGGGAACGAGGAGCAAGCAAGTGCTGACCTGACAGGTCTGAATCGGCCCATGTAATAGGGGCTTTAGACACCTTGCAGGGCCCAGAACATAACAGACATGGGGGTGTTTTTCTTACTTCTCAAACTGCTATAGCAACCCTGTATGTTGATGAGGTATTATATCTCATTGTGGAGACTACTAGCTGGTATATGGAGTCTTATAGGCAATGCTCCCTGGGAATATGTATGCAAACTATCTCTCCTCCATAAAGAAGAACCTGTCTTTCTAGTGCCCCCTATAAGTGGCTTCCCTGTAAGTAAAGTAGTCCTTAAAACATGACTAGGGATATTAGCCAAATCAGAGCCTTCTCATAAAAGAAGAGTCCTCTATTGGTACAGTCTTGGTGCCTCATCAGTACAGGGCTCCAATAGGTGGCGCTAGAGACAATTAGCATGTAAGTGTATGAATACATGGAGGATGGAGACTTTGTATTCCTGCAGAGTTTTACACTATTTTAAACCTGACATCATTTTTTACTTTCTCTGTGTTTAGAATATGAAGCTGCCGGCTTTGGTTATGGACGTGTGTCTTCATATGCCGTTTTCCAGACAAGGATGCTACGCAATGACGATGTGATTATATCTGCATTTGTCAGGACATGGCGGGATACCGGGGTTTTGTTCGCCATGGGAGACTCCACTCACTATGACATAATCGTATCCCTGGAATCTGGTAGATTGGTGGCAAGAACTGGAAATGGTTTTGTGACTAAGGGAGAACACAGCATCAGCGATGGTCGGGGTCATCTGGTTACTGTGAATCTGACCAAAGAAAAGCTGGATGTGTCTGTCTCATCACAACCGCTGGGTTTCATATCTATGGATATCAGTAGAGGACAGGATACAGGTTTTCTATATGTCGGAGGATTGGGCGATCGCTTGGAGACCATGAAGAGAGGGGGCTACTTTAAAGGTTGTATCCAAGATCTGAGGATCGGCAGCATGGCTCTAGAATTCTTCCCCAATTCAGAAAATGCAACTTTAGTCAATGTGACAAGAGGCTGTCTAAATGATACCGAGTGCAAGGTGAGGGGCATGCTAACCAAGATGGATTGTGCGATGACTCTGGGTATTCCACTCAAACATAACTTTCCATATGTTGCTGCCCCTGGTGAGACAATTCCTTCCATACTTGTTATTATCTATTCACTCTCCTTCCCCCAGTTCTGAGCTGCTGCTTTCTCCTGAAGACATAAAAATCTTTTCTCTTCGTCTACTTGTCAGGGACAGTGCAGAACCTTTGTATTATGGTAGTATAGCTTAGAAGATTCCTTCTGAAAGAGTAAGCAAGAAGAGACTATATTATCAGATGCCAGAGGGGAAGGAGTCTGCTCAATACCCACCCCTAGCCGCAAGTACTGTATTAGCAGCAGCTCCAAGGAAACCTGGCTGCATAATATCATCAGTCCACCCAGGACTTTTGCTACAGAAATGCTTTAACAGATAACCCCTATAAAGATGTGTCCCTACACAGTCTAGTGCTACATCTGTAGCACGTGGCTTAAAGCGACTCTGTACCCACAATCTGACCCCCCCAAACCACTTGTACCGTCAGATAGCTGCTTTTAATCCAAGATCTGTCCTGGGGTCCGTTCAGCAGGTGATGCAGTTATTGTCCTGAAAAGCAACTTTTAAACTTGCAGCCCTGTGTCAAATTGGCGTAGCCTAGAGTACCCATGTCCTAGGAATGCAACGCCCCTCCGTCCCTCCTCCCCGCCCTTCTCATTATTAGGAATGCCCTACGGCAGGATTTCTCCTATTCATCACCTGTGTGAACACTGCACATGAGTCTGTTCGTTAAGGCACCTGTGCAGTGTTCTCACAGGTGATGAGCAGGAAAAATGGTGAAGTGGGCGGGGAGGAGGGACAGATGGGTGTCGCAATGCTAGGGCATGGGTACTCTAGGCCATGCCAATTTAGCACAGGGCTGCAAGTTTAAAAGTTGCTTTTCAGGACAATAACTGCATCACCTGCCAAATGGACCCCAGGACAGATCTTGGATTAAAAGCAGCTATCTGATGGTACAAGTGGTTTGGGGGGGGGGGGGTCAGAATTAAGGTTGTATCCTAGTTTGAAGGTTATGGACACCTCTACACTAAAGGCCCTTTTCCAAGGGCCGACGGAGAGGAGCAAACTAGCGCTATCAGCCCCACTTGCTGCCGCTGCCTTTCCGTGCAGCAGCAGCAAGCGGGTGAGTCCGGGGGGGGGGGGGGGGCGGGGGGGGGGGGCGCAGGAAGCTGCGGGGGGGGGGGCTGCCTGGCCTAGGTGATCGCTAGATCGTCTGGGCAGCCCATAGAGGTTAGCGGCGGTCTGCTGCAGCCACTCCTATTCCACGGAGCGACGGCAGCAGATCACTGCTATATCAGTCGCTTGGTTTTTAACATGTTTAAAAAAAAAAGCGACGCAACGATCAGCCGACTTGAACGATGTCGGCTGATTGTTGCCCTCTATTCCACAGGACGATTATCGGCTGTAACGGCTGTTATCGGCCCGAATACGAAAAATCGTTCCGTGGAATAGGGCCTTAACTTCTTTTGTTTCTTAATTGCAACATCATGTTCTAATGGTTTGGTGCTGTAAAGTCTGTGAAGATTTGTGGCAATTCAGCTTGACTAGTATTTTTGAGAATGGATGTGGAAGACGATGTCCTCATCCCTATTATGCATGCATGATAAGAATACTTAACAACGTGTCTCTCTTGTTGCCTTAGCCCAGCCTTTGCCAGGATGGCAGTGCTTGTGATGATACAGATGGCAGGGATTGCTCGTGTTCTTCAAATGCAGCAGGAAAAACATGTGAAGACCTACAATGGTGCCAGCTGACTCAATGTCCTTCTGGATCCGTCTGCCAGCCGGTGCCTGGAGGATACGAATGTAAGTACAAGGATTAGGAAATGCGTCCATCACACAGCCAGAGCTCCCTGAATGCAGTATGAATGAGTAACCAGACACAAAATCATTACATATCTGTTCTTAGTACTCAGTAGTAAATTACTTTACTACTTAGTAGTAAAGTAATTTAAGAAACCTTCTATACAAGGCGTATCAGAGTAATTAACGATAAGTGAAAAATTAAAGGGGTTTTCCAAAGAAAAAAAAGAATTTAAGTTACATGCAACCCTGTGCATTTAGAATAAAAAAAAAAAAGATGCATACTCACCTGCCCAGGCTCCCCCACTGCTGCTGCACCTCCTCCTTCTGATGACAATTTGTGCCAGTAGGAACTGTCTGTTCAGCCCAGTGATTGACTGAGTAGGTATAAAACTTAATCAGTAGGAGAATAAAGAGGGCAAAAGTTCTGGAAAACTTGACAGCAGGAGCAGGGTGGTGCAGGGGAGGTGAGTATGTCCCACTGGGATTTGGCTGTCAACCAAACACACAAATGTACACCATAGCTTTATACTGCTTTCGCTTGCAGTATATATATACTATATTAAGACCTTGGGAATATGATGATTTCTTGCACTTTTTCATTCGGTATAACAGGTATTTCCAATGCATTATTCCGTGGTAATGGACAAGCCGTCAGTTATAGAAGCAATGGGAAGATACTGAGGGACCTCACCAACCTGACCATCGGCTTCCGCACCATTGACTCTGAATCCGTGCTCCTCCACGCCCAACGAGAACCCGAAATCATTAGAGTCAAGATCCTTAATAAATTTCTACTGTTTCACCTGCAAAGCAGCAATGGCCTCGATGCTGTGAGTCTCTTAAGCAAGGAACCCGTGAGCGACAGTCGGTGGCACACCGCCACCTTATCCATGACAGCTCCCGGGTCCCAGTCCTCAACATGGCAGATGGAAATAGATGGAAAACCAGAAAGAACTATCAGTTTACAGGCAACAGGAAACCTGAACTTTCTGAAGGAAGGCACGGATATTTACCTGGGTGTAGACATGGATGGGATGACCAGGAACTTTACCGGATGTCTTGGCACGGTGCTCATCGAAGGAATCCACTTACCCTACTTTGCCGATACGGATTACGTAATGGTTAAACCACAAGAAGAGCAATTTATCAAAACTTCTCCAGAGATTGTTGACGTCAGATGCTTGCCGTCTGATCCCTGTGCCTCCAACCCATGTCTGTTTGGAGGCGTCTGCCATGATGTGTTCACCCACCCGGTCTGCACTTGTCCAAAAGGAAGAAGTGGAGACGTCTGTGAAACCAAAACCACAGAGTGCCTGCCTAACCCTTGTGCACATGGCAACTGTACTATTGAAGCTGATGGTTACAGATGTGAGTGCGAGACTGGTTACACCGGACCGAACTGTGACCACATGAGCTGTCAGGGTCATCTGTGTGCTAAAGGTGCCACCTGCATTGGGGGAGCCAATGGATACTATTGCCTCTGCCCACCTAATGTCACAGGGCAGTACTGCAGGTGAGAACAGAGCCAACCCCATGACCGATATAGTATATATGGCGTCCATTCTGATATATGTCCATCTATGTGTACTAACATACCCGCACCTTCATTCTTATGTCCTTCACAGTTTGTCCTCATCGTCTGAAAAATCATCTCTGAGTTTGGTAAGAATGTATGTATCATCCATCTCTACCTGCTGTGTCTGTGTCGCTGATATAGCCCTTTGCTTCGTAAACCCGGCATTTATAAGCTTTGTTATCGGATCCTTAAAGTGTCGCTGTCGTTTTAATGTTTTTGCAGAAATCAATAGTACAGCCGATTTTAAGAAACTTTGTAATTGGGGTTATAAGCCAAAAAAAGCTTTTTTATCATGAAAAAGCAGTTTGAAGCTCTCCCCCCTGTCTTCATGGTTGTCTATGGAGAGGGGAGGGGTGGAGGGAGATGAGGCACCAAAACAGGACAACATATATTATAATATACAGTATATATAGTAGAGTCATATTATATTACATATTATAGTAGAGTCTGTAATATGTTGTCGCTAATAGTAATAACAATCCATTCCCAATCCTGGTGTTTTATGTCACCATTTCTACCATTGTCTATGTGATCAGTATATATGTATATTGAGAGTTTAGGTTCTCACCATTTTGTGTGTAATTTTGCAGATTTAATATAATGCCTTCCATTTTCTGTGGAGATGAAAAGAAAAACATAACCTGTTATAACTACAGTAACTGCACCGAGGTGCGCGGGGTGCTGGGGTGTTCCTGCCAACCTGGATTTGTGGGAGAGAGGTGAGTTATACTATAGCCACCCATTAAATATTATTGTTTATATTACATTAGCATCTCCTTATAATGTATTATGTAGAATAGCTCATTTGCAGCAAAAGAACTTGCCCTACAGCGCCACCTACTGGAGGTAGCTTCAATACAATCAAATTCAATCAATGTCTGACCCTTAAAGGGAACCTGTCACCAAGACATTGCTGTCTAATCTATCGCCATCATGTTGTAGAGCAGGAAGAACTAAGCAGATTGATATATAACTTTGTGGGAAAAGATTTAGTATAACTTGTAAAATGTAGATGGAAATCCCTGCTCATTCTGTGTAAGGAGTCCAGTGGGCGGAGTCATTCAATGGACTGGACTCTTTAGCATGGAAACATAAGAGATTTAAATTAATAAATTATACTGAATATTTTCCCATAAAGATATATATCAATCTGCTCAACTCCTTCTGCTCTATAACATGATGGCGATATAGGTAGCATTTTCATGGTCCCTTTAATCAGAAAATACAAATATATATATTTTGTACAATTAAATTTAACTTTGTAACTTTGTTAAGGAAAATCTATTTTTTTCTACCTTAATACATTGAGTGGCAGCGGTAAGGAGCGACACAGTGCCTCTGCTGCCACAAAAGGCTGTGTCGGGAACTGCAGGGCCTGCAAGTCTAATGTCTGTTCTAATTCATAATGACATCAGAGGAGGCTCAGTCTTCCTGACCCTACATGCAGAAGTAGTAAGGCCCTATAAGATGGCCGCATGTTACACTGTAAACGAGCGCCAATCTCCTACATTGAGTATGTGAGAGGGCGTAAGAGCAGAACAATTAAGGACAACCCCTTTAAACAGCCTTAAATGGATAGTTCACCATTTTCTTTCTCTCAAATCAACTGGTCCCAGCAAGTGCCAAAAATTTGTAATTTACTTCCATTTAAAAAAATCTTAAGTCTTCAAGTACTTATCAGCTGCTGTATGTGCTGCAGGAAGTGGTGTATTCTTTCTAGTCTGACACAGTGCTCTCTGCTGCCATCTCTGTCCATGTCAGGAACTGTCCACAGCAGAAGCAAATCCCCATAGAAAACTTTTTCTGCTCCCCAGACTGGAAATAATACCTCTTTATGCAGGACATACAGAAGCTGATAAGTACTGGAAGACTTACAAATCCAGTATCTGTAGGTTGTGAGACAGAGAGGATATGGTGGTCCAGTTTCATATCCTTTTGGCTTTTCAGGTGTGAAATCGACTTTGATGAGTGTGAATCCAACCCCTGCCTGAATGGCGGCATCTGCCAGAACCTGCCCAATCGCTTCCATTGCATCTGCGACATGAACTACGCCGGGGAGACCTGCGAGATCGATGTAAGCGACCTCTCCTTCTATGTGTCTATGCTCCTGTGGCAAAATCTCTTCCAGTTATTGTCCTACCTGATCCTGCACATGGAGGACGAGCCGGCCGTGGAGTGGGGGGAGCAGGATTACGAGGAATAGCCGGCCATAGCGTCCGAATAACACGGCTACAGGTCTATGGCCGCCCACATGTCACTTACAGAAGCAGGGATGTATATAAAAACACATACACAAATGCCAGGGATTTTTTATTATTTTTTTCAGGGTTTTTTATGGCTTTTCGGGGGCATTTTGGATATGAGTTTTGTGCTTTTCCTATGGGGAAAACACCAGGGAATGATGAATTTGTGAGAGGTCAAAGCCCCCGAAATGTGAAGAAAACTCGATTACTTGTAACATATTATGGGGGAGATTTATCAAACATGCTGTAAAGTGAAACAGGCCCAGTTGCCCCTAGCAACCAATCAGATTCCACCTTTCATTTTCCAAAGAGTCTGTGAGGAATGAAAGGTGGAATCTGATTGGTTGTTAGGGGCAACTGAGCCAGTTTCGCTTTACACCATGTTTGATAAATCTCCCCCATTGTGTCTCCATATCATTGTCTTCATCTCTTTTTGTACTATATGTTTGTATTGTTCTTGTGATGTTTCTCTATCGTCTGTATATTAAATCTATACTCATGACTTCCTCTGAATGTTTGCTGATCTTTATTTCGTCATTTCATTGTCCTCGTCATGATCACTGTCATCATCATCATCATCACCACCGTCATCATTATCATCATCATCATCACCACCGTCATCATTATCATCATCATCATCATCACTGTCATTTGTCCAAGTCTCCATGGATCATCAGCTGCCCCTAACTATATTACAGATAAGGCTTCTTCTTTACATAGTTGTAGGATTTTCCCATATAGTCCTTTGTGTTTGGCTATAAGGGCATCATGGGGATTGTAGTCTTGTAATTGTAGTCTTGCAGGATTCACATATTGGGGAACACTATTGTAAGTAAAGATACGAACCAATATCAGTAAACTTTACAAACTCTTGTCACCCTTGACCCAAATGACCTTTATTTGCTGAAGCTGTAATACACCGTCAAAGGGATAGTTCACCAACTTGTCTCAGCAAGTGCCAGAGATTTGTAACTCACTTTTATTTAAAAATCACGTCTTCCCTTACTTATCAGCTGCTGTATGTCCTGCAGTGAGTGTTGTATTCTTTCCGGTCTGACACAGTGCTCTCTGCTGCCACCTCTGTCCATGTCGGGAACGGTCCAAAACTGCAGCAAATCCCCATAAAAAACCTCTCCTGCTCTGCACAGTTCCTGACATGGACAGAGGTGGCAGAAGAAAGCACTGTGTCAGGCTGGGAGGAATACACCACTTCCTGCAGGACATACAGCAGCTCATAAGTACTGGAAGACTTGAGATTTTTTTAATAGAAGTAAATGATAAATCTCTGGCACTTGCCAGACATTGTGAACTTAAATAACATAGTAACAAGCAAACTCAGTCAGCAGCAGATCTTGGGCGGTGTGAGGTGCGTCCTCCATGGAGGGGACAGGTATCTCCATTCCATCGGGCTGAGATCTGGGGAATCCTTATTCCACATTGCTGCCAATACAATTCCTTTTATAATGACAGGTACACTTTAAAGTGTAGAACCTATGGGTAAGTCAGTGTCTGACCATTACAGAGCCTTCTTCCGGATCTACAGCAAGATCCTCTGTTAATCCAGAAGTTGGGGGGGGGGGAGGGGGATACAGAGATGCAATGAGACCGTAATGTGCACCACCCCCATTGGATTCAATGCCAGTTTGGTGTGTGCCCGGCTGTAGGTGTGCCCTGGTACAGAGCTCCCCCTGCTGGTACAGGCCGGAGGGGTGCTGTGCAAGTGCCAGGTACAAAAGTTATTTTAGAGTGCTGTGACCAGTGCCGGCGTCAGCACAGGGCTTACCCGGGCAAGTGCCAGGACCCACAGCACCTCCAGGGGCCCAGAGAGGGAGCGGGGTCTAATGTTCAGCCCCTCACTGTAGTTCAGGGAGAGTGGGATGAACATCAGAAGACACAGGTGATAGAGCAGGGCCTGTACAGAGAGAGAAAAGGGTGAAGGACCTGATCACATGACCTGCAGGTCCTCAACCTTACAGTGTGGAGAGCAGCCGGACAGAGAGGAAGAGGGAGAAGACTGAGCTGTAACGCTGTGTGTCAGTGTCTGAGTGTGTCAGTGTCAGTGGTGTGTAAATTGATTGTGCATAGTGTGTGGGTGATGGGTGCATAGTGGATGGATGAGGGGCCCACTGAGGCCTGGAGCCGGCCCTGGCTCTGAGATTTGGGTCTCTGAATAAAATTGGGCTTTAGGGCTCTAACAAACATAGAGGTGGGCTTCATTGCTGCAGAATATTATCTGGATGAATGGAACTTATCAGTTGCAGAAATGTCTGCAACCAATCTGACACGTGTGAATACACTAGAGGGCCTGGGTGTGACTACTACCTGTGTACCTCCTATATCCATGTTATCTATAACCGCCCTCCTGACTCATATACTCAGATGTAGCAGGGATTTCTATCAATGAAAGTTGCAGCCTGTGTCCTGTTAATAGTATTTGCTCTACTCTCTTTACAGCAGGTGTCTCTGCTCCATGGAGGATCATGTACCACATAGAACGCAGATAATTAATATGTTACAGAGTGTACCGCCAAACTAGATACACCTTCTTCTAAGTGTACAGGCTCCACTATATCTAATATGGTCACAAACTAGATTCATGTATCCTCTGCTGCCATCCAGTGGTAAAAAATCAGAAGGCAGCAAAAGCAAGACCAATATCATCAATGTATCTGCTCTATGTAGGCTGGATGCTGCGATTACTGGATGTGGTGTTGATGTCACAACATTAGGTACAGATAGTATACAAGACTTGACCTTAATACATAGGTCTCACCTGAATTCAGTGAGATGCAATGCGGGGTATATAAATTAATAAACTACATAGGTTTCCCAAATAAAAGTGGAAGCCATCAGTTATAAGGATATTACTGGTATATAGTTACATGAGTAATGGCAAAATAGGAAGAACATCCCATAGATGAGGGTGGAATGAGAAGTCCAAAGATGATAATAATACCATAATAACCATTATTATAGATGGGGGGAGAGCTTGGTCTCTGATTTGGTGACATACAGAGAAGTCGAGCTTTAAAACTTTATTTTACACGTTATTTATATTATAAGACCTATGAACATTATATTATGTCCTGGTATATAACATTATATGTCATGTTTTCAGCTCCTTGACTTCATGCCTCCGGGAGTATTTACCGCCGTGGCCGCCGCCGTCCTGGCTTTGTTCTTTGCCGTGTGCGCTGGTCTTTGCATCTTCATCGCGATTGCCGGCATGAGGTCAAGTCAAGGAACCTACAGCCCGAGTAGGCAGGAGAAAGAAGGATCGCGGGTGGAGATGTGGAATATCGTTCAGCCGCCGCCGGTGGAGAGACTCATCTAACTATAAGCACTTGCTTATCCAGCTTCAAGGACGTCCAACATCTCAGGAATCACCGACATTTCATGGGAAAATCCTTGTAAATGAGTTGTCCGAGATTAGAATTTTTCTGGATGATATAAGATGATATCTAATCTTGGGCGCCCAGTTTGATGGGGTTGTGGTTGAAGGACCCTAAAAGCAAAGGCGACAGGACTAAAGTTGGTGCCTCATTCACACAGTAATGATTTTGTTGCCTTTAATGCGAAAATCAGATACTGACTTCTATGATGGACAAACAAGTCCGGAGGAGGGTGGTGGTGGTGTTTGCGTTTGATTTTACATGGAGGAAAATTCAATAGTCCACATTGATTAAAGGGATATTCCACTCAGACATAACTTTTGATATGTTGTTGCCCATGGTGAGACTAACAATTCCTTCCATACTTGCTATTATCTACTCCATCTCCTTCCCCCAGTTCTCAGCTGCTGCTTTCTGCTGAAGACACAAAAATCTGTGTGTGAGCTTTTCTCTCTGTCTCCTCCTTCTCCCTCCTCTCTTCTCAGACAGCTGATGTAAACAACTTCCTGACTGGCTTTATCTGCAACTTTGTAGCTTCTTTGTAATTCCGGGAGGGTCAAGCTGAGGTCAAGTTGCTAATGAACTCACTGTGATTATTCCTCCCAGCATTATAAAGAAGCTACAATGTTGCAGATACAGTCAGCCAGGGACTTGTTTACATCAGCCGTCTCAGAAGGGAGGGGGGAGGAGGGGGAGACAGAGAGAAAGGCTCACGCACAGATTTTTGTGTCTTCAGCAGAAGGCAGCAGCTGAGATCTGGGGGATGGAGACTGAATAGATAATTACAAGTATGGAAGGAATTGTTAGTCTCACCATGGGCAGCAATATATCAAAAGTCATGTTTGAGTGGAATACCCCTTTAATAATGACTAGAGATGAGCGCAACTGAAGCATGCTGGAGTGTGATTGGTCAGCATATGACTACCAGTGGATGAAGAAGTTAGATGCCGCCCTAGGGAGCCCTGGTGGATATATCCTATGGAGTATGGCTGGATCCATGTTTTCCAGGACTCCCTAGGGATGCACCTAAGTTATTCAGTCAAATGCTGAGTGTTCCGGTTCAGGGAACGTTCACAGCCTTTTCTCTCAACACTACATATCATACGAAACCAAAGAACAATACAACATCTCAAAACGTATGTACGAGACTTCACACTAACTGATGGCGCTAGTGATCACTGCCGTCTATTCCTATATGTGCCATGTAACCACCGTTTTGTCATACGTGTAAAAATATTTCATAGTGTAATAAAGGGGTTTGGTACATGTCTTGTCTGGCTATGGGTTAACTTCATGAAGGGTCTACAGATCTCCGTACAGTTCAACAAATCAGAATCTTTTTTTATATTATGGATTTGTCAGAGTAGCCGCCTCTCGCTCACTCTTAGTTGAGTGGTTTTCGCCAATGGGGATTAGAAAAGCGTTTAACTAGGGCTAAAAACTTTATGGGACTGTGTATTCATCCTATATATACACAACTGATGGTCTCAAATAGAGATGATCGAACTCGAACATTCTGTGCGGAAGGCGGAGCGTGCCCGGGGACCGACTGGAATCCCGTAATTCTAGGCGGTCCTGGGGCACGTTCCTCCTTCAGCACGGATCGGGAAGGCATCAGCAATCTAATGCGGAAGGGGGGATTTTAAAATTTTAACCCCTTAAGGTCAAAGCCAATTTTCGTTTTTGCGCTTTTGCTTTTTCCATTTTATGTTTAAAAGTCCATAGCGCTTGCATTTTTTCACCTAGAGACGTATATGAGTGCTTATTTTTTGCGAAACCAATTGTACTTTGCAATTACAGGCATAATTTTTCCATAAAATATGTTGTGAAACCGGAAAAAAATCATTTGCGCTGTCAAATTGAAAAAGAAACAAATTTGTTTTGATTTCGGGGAGTTTTGCATTTACGCCGTTCGCCCTATGGTAAAACTGACTTGTTATGCATGTTCCTCAAGTCGTTACGATTACAACGATATATAACATGTATAACTTATATTGTATCTGATGGCCTGTAAAAAATTCAAACCATTGTTAACAAATATATGTCACTTAAAATTGCTCCATTCCCAGGCTTATAGCGCTTTTATCCTTTGGTCTATGGGGCTGTGTGAGGTGTCAGTTTTTGCGCCATGATGTCTTCTTTCTATCGGTACCTTGATTGCGCATATACGACTTTTTGATCGCTTTTTATGACATTTTTTCTGGATTTGATGCGACCAAAAATGCGCAATTTTGCACTTTGGGATTTTTTTGCGCTTACGCCGTTTACCGTGCGAGATCAGGAATGTGATTAATTAATAGTTCGGGCGATTACGTGTGCGGTGATACTAAATATGTTTATTAATTTATTTATTTATTAATTTATATTTATAAAATGGGAAAAGGGGGGTGATTTGGACTTTTATTAGGGGAGGGGATTTTTTATTAATAAAAACACTTTTTTACTTTTTTTTTTACATACACTAGAAGCCCCCCTGGGGGACTTGTATATAGACAGCACTGATCTCTCATAGAGATCAATGATGTGTATATACACAGCAAAGATCCATTAGATCGGTCATAGATTGCTATGGCCTGCTGCAGGCCACAGCAATCTATTGCCGAGCCGGGATCAGCGTCATTCCGACGCTGAGGCCCGGCACGGGCAGAAGAACGGATCTCCCCCCGCGATGCGATCGCGAGATCCGTGCCACTTGACACCAGGGATGCACGGAGGAAAGCACTTCAATGCAGCTGTCAGGTTTGACAGCTGCATTGAAGGGCTTAATTAGCCGGCGCGGCAACGGGACCCCGCTCTGAACACCCCCTGCGGCACCATGACATATCAGATACGTCATGGGTCGCTAAGGGGTTAAACATACTAAGGTTTAGTTCAACTGAAGTGAATGGAGCTAAATTGTAATACTACACACAACCTGAGGACAGGGGTGTCACTGTTTTTGCAAGAAAGTAGCTGTATTTTTCTGTGGCCTACACAGCAAAGCTGACAAGTGACGCTAGAGGGACAGTTTTCTTTCCTTTTTTCATAGAGCATTGCCTGTCAGACTCCAGAGACCAGTCGGGCAAAAGAGGCAAAAGAGAAATGTAGAAAGCGTCCTCATGTATACAGTACATCATCCCTCGGATTGTATGTAAGGGTGGGCTGAAAAGGGAGAGACCCTCCATGACAGGGAGCTTCCATCTGTCATGTGTAATGCAGGAAAGATGGAGACTTGTCCTTTCACCTATCGGCTGGACTGCGGCACCAGACACAACCCTATACATATAGATGCTGCGGTATCACTGCAGTCACGGCTCATTGGTATGCATGGACTAGGAAGGCAAAATCCAGAAAAATCCTTTCAGATTTTTGGTATTTGCTGCTAAAAGAGAAACTAAAGCTGTAAAGGGAACGTATGATTGGAAGATGGAAGACGCCTCTATACAATGGACCAAATGCCCGACTATGACCACATGACACCTTACCTGACCCGGATCCTAAGGAGCCAAAAAGGCCCCACTGCTAAGGAGTTGGGGTGGGGTTGTCTTCATCTGGATGCCTGTACAATGTCTGCAGTGCGGCCTCCGGGGCATTATCCATTACATACATTGGGGGGTCCCACTGCCATGAAGATGTGTACAATGGTTAGGTAGGTGGTCGGTATCACAGTAACATCCACATGATGTCAGGACACAAGGTCTCCAGCAGAACATTGCCCATCACACTGCCTCCGCCATCTTGTCTTCTTCCCATAGTGCATCCTGGTGCCATCTCTTCTCCATGTACAGTAAGTGATGCACACATACCTGGCCGTCCACATGATGGAGAATGTGACCCATCAGACGTCTTCTTCCATTGCTCCATGCTCTAGTTCTGATGACCATTGTAGACACTTTCGGTGGAGGACAGGAGTCAGCATGAGCTGTGACCGGTCTGTGTGGCCCCATACACAACAAGCCAAGATGGTTAGGGGACTGTATGTGCACATTATGGATTCCTAGCTGAGAACTTCAAGCGGATTCAGTGGCGCGCCGCCACTTGACTCTCTGGCTGTCCCATAGACTCCATTCTATAATCAGGCAGATTCCACTGTCCACCCAAAAATTTGCTTGAATCTGCTTGAGTGTAGAATGGAGCCTATGGGACCGGCAAAACTTCAAACAGGGGTGTGCTGTGGATTCCCTTTGAAGTTCTCCGCTTGGAATCCGTAGTGTGCACATAACCTTAATCTATAATAGTCATTGCTCTACAACAGCTCTTCTGGGGGATCGGACTATACAGACTGGCCTTCACCCCCCCACACACAAATCAATGAGCCCTGCTCTGACCCCGGCGTCTACACATCCTTTTTTGGCCCTTCTCACAGTCGCTCAGATCCTGTGTCCAGCATCAAATCAAAGACTGACTGGTCACTTGCTCTCTCTCTCTATAATATATATCCCACCACTGAGAGGCGCCATTGTCCTCATATACTCCCCGTTACTCACTTCACTTGCCAGTGGCTTTAATGTTATGGTTGACCGGCCTAAAGTCTTATCCAGTCCCTCTATAACATGGGTCTCCAAACTGGCGCCCTCCAGCTTTTTCAATACTACAATTCCCATCATGCCTGGTGAGACAAATCCAAAGCTTTACCTGTCCAGGCATGATGGGAATTGTGGTTTTGCAACAGCTGGAGGGCCGCAGGTTGGAGACCCATGCTCTACAACAGGGATGGGGAACCTTCGTCCCTCCAGCTGATGCAAAACTGTCCAGGCACGATGGGAATTGTAGTTTTGTAACAGCTGGAAAGCCAAAGGTTCCTCATCTCTGCTCTATAAGATCAGTCGCCTTTCCTTTGATTTATTCCTATAAAAATCAATGTCTGGTAAACAATTGGGGGGAGATTTATCAAACATGGTGTAAAGTGAAACTGGCTCAGTTGCCCCTAGCAACCAATCAGATTCCACCTTTCATTTTCCAAAGAGTCTGTGAGGAATGAAAGGTGGAATCTGATTGGTTGCTAGGGGCAACTGAGCAAGTTTCACTTTACACCATGTTTGATAAATCTCCCCCTTGGTGTCTATGTGGGTGAAGTACGGGTGTAATTAATAAGCCCCACAATGCAGGGTTTAGAATTTCCGCCTTGGCTCAGCCTGGCGCCCTTAACTTGTTCAGCATTCAGGGGGCAAAGCGAAGGGATTTCTGCGACTAGAGGAGGGAGCAATTACAGAAGCAATGACATTTTAGTTGGAGACATGAAAAGCGTACGGCCAGAGACCGCATGAAAGACAAATGGCAAAAATGCAAACCGCTAATTAGTGGAAAATGCCAAATTCGTTAGTAATCTGCTCAGGGGACGGGCGCAGGAGACGGGAACGGTACAGCCGGGATTAACCCTCTCAGTATCAGCCACAGTCATCGGTACTGTGAGACCTATGGATGATCGCCCCCCCCCCCCCCCCCCCCCCCCGCCGCCCCCCCGCCGCTAATGCCGGATTGTTCTATACAGAAACATTCCGGATGAATTATTTCTTTCATCATTTCAATGTTTCGTTACATAAAATTGCTGAATTGCAGCAGAGAGAGAAGCAGCCGAGAACATTGCTGAGATTTAGAGAGTTCACTTAGAGGACACAATGTAACTAGCAGCGCGCGGATCGAAACACGGCCGGTCAGAAGTTACGGGGCTGAAGTCTGGGCAGAATATTACAGTGTCAGGATTTTTTATTCTTATTAGTTCCTCCTCTGCTGTTTCTTGAGGAGAAATGTCAGGTGACAGTTTCATCATACTGGATATACTACTATACTTGATCCTCGTATAGGGTCTCTAAATCATTTAAAGGGGTTATCCAGCAAAAAAATAAATAAAAAATTAAAAATTCTTTCAAACCAACTGGTGTCAGAAAGTTATATAGATTTGCAATTTATATATTTGTAAAAACCTTAAGTCTTAGGGTACAAACACACACAGCATATACACATAGGTTACACAGGGCTCGACTGATGTAAAAGAGTCGAGATTTCCTGATAATGAGCAGTGAATGAGAAAGAGGAGGGGGGGGGGGGGCCTGGGAAAAGTCTTTTTGAATTCAGATAATGGCAGATTTGCCTAATAAACCCAATTACAAAGTTTCTTAAAATCGCCTGGACTATTGATTTTTGCAAAAAATAAAAAAATAAAAATACGACAGCGACACTTTAAGTACAATGAAAGGCGCTCAATCACCTGAAACGCTGCATCATATATGGAGAATATAACACAAAAAACAGAAAGCAGAGAAAACACAAAATAGGTGCACCCCGCAGGACGCCATTGTAGCTGCCAAACAGGCTGCATGTCTGTGGAGCTAGTCATCTAGTGATGGGGGGCACAGTAAGAGGCTCTAATGAGCCGTCCAATATACTTGGAGTAACCTCTGCTATTGTGTTATGATGCATAACCTAGTGCTGCATTGTTTCTAACTTTAGTGCAATATCGACAGTACCGAACTGGGGTCTGAACAAGTACGCCGGTCTTATTTTAGGCCCTGCCCCCTTTCCCCGGCAGGATTCACTAAGAGGTACACGCCTCTTAGTGAATCCGGCCGGCCGGGCTCCTGAAGCTGCGTACTAAATCTACATCTGCTTCGAGCAGGTGTAGATTTGGATCATGATTTACGTCTGCGCGCAGGCGTAAATCATGATAAATGAGGCACGGGAGGAGGCCACACCTCCTCCCCGCCTTGTCTCGCCCCCAAACTCCCCCAGCCCGCCCATTGGGCATGTGGGGCATACGGCAGGCGCACGCCAGGGAGAAGGGGCGAATCTGCACCTTCTCCCTGGCGTACCGTTCATAAATGTCCTCCTGAGTGTTTATAATACACTTCACACTGAATATACTTCCCCAGCCTTAAGGCCCTATTACACGGAATGATTATCGGCCGTATTCGGACGATAATCGTTCCATGTAATAGAAGGCAAAGAACCTATTCTGAAATAAAGTAAGTTATCCCCTGGGAATAAGTCTCAGATCATGGTGGGTCCAAGTCCACCTCCAGAATGGAACAGTAACTCTGTATGTGCACAGTCGCTCCATTTATGTCTATGAAGCTGCCGATGGTAGAATCAACTCCATAAACAACGAATGACGCTCACCACCCCATAAGAAGCATTTGGATCCCTGTTCTAGAGATCCCCCATGATCACATGCTTATCCTTTATTCTGTGAATAAAAGTTATTTTAACTTGGAATATTCCTTTAAAAGGGATATTCTTATCTAAACTAGCATAGTTATACTAAGTGAAATACTTTTGCAAATATATACATTTACCAAACTTGATATGCTGCTCTTTCCCTCCCATTGTTGACAGCTCCTTGTCTAGGTTACCGACCACCACTCTGCTCTAAAAGCAGTGGTCTGGCTGGTATATATAATGTAGATGCATAGCAAGGTAGTGTATATACAGTATATATATTGTATAATATACATAAATATGTATACAATATCTATTTATATATTAGTAGATCACTGGATTAGAGAAGAGTTGTGGTCAGTAACCTAGACACGAACTGTCAACAATGGAGGGAAAGTGCGGCATGTCAGGAGAAGTTGACAAGTTTGGTAAATGAATGGATTTGAAAAAGTATTTAAAGGGAATCTGTCATAAGGCTTATGCTGCCTTAAATGAGGGCAGCATAAACAAGTGACAGAAATGCTGGACAGATCAGTGTATTACTTACATCAATTTGTTCAGCCGTTCTCCTGATATGCAGGAGAATAGGATTCTTGCCACACCCCTCCTTCTGTGCTTCAGCTGTTGATTGATAGTTGACTGCCTATACACAGCATATATAGATAACTGCAGCTGGTGGGAGGAGTTTTCTCCTTCTCATGAATATCCAGGACTGCTGAGCTCATGCACATGATGGAGAGGACTACTTATTTCTTCATTGTGTGAACTGACAGGGTTTTCTGTGTGCAGCGGGGAATTCGCATGCGGGCGTGCACAGATGCGCCCGCATGCGAAGTCTGTGGCAGTAAAGATCATTCGGCCGGCCGGGTCACAGAACGGCCGGTGTCTTACCACATGTGAACATGGCCTCAGTCTGCATCATTGTATCAGATGAGAGCCATGAGCTGATCCAAGTATCAATGCAAGATGTGCATTTCGAGATTAATAATAATTTTGCGCTCTTCCGATTGTTTTACGACTATAAAGATCCATGAAATTCTCCACTTGGATGAAGATACCCAATAACCTGCCCACTGTAATGTATACGGGTCAGAGCAGTGTATACTGCAGCCACCTGACCAGGACCATCACTGTGTATCTGTGCTTCCCCCGGATAACGTGATGGACAAGTCTTCTCGTTTTTATACATAATGGATGTCGAACTTCTCTTTTAATCCTTCCTCCAACACGAGGGTCTGCTGAGCCTGGCCGAGCGCTATACACAGTGAGCTGTTTGTTGTGTACTCGGGATTAGCCTCTGGGATTTCTATGTCTTGCAATATTTTTCCCTCCTGTGACTGACGTTAAATCGCCACCAGATCTTCCCCGGTACACAAGGCTTTCTATAGAACTGACTTTACAACTCCCGGCGTGGCTTCATTTCAGATTTGCTAAGACCTGCCAGATCAAATTAGCCTCCCATTCCCCTCATGCCAGTAAATAATCCTGCCCGGTTAATGCCCCGTCATCACTGTGATTAAGAAGACACCGCCATCACAACCACATCTGTGGCGCCATCAATGACCACAGGACGGTGGCGGGGGCAATGCCCATAAATACTCCTACACCTCCCCCCCCCCTCACTTCTATATCGGGTATGAATACCTGCATTTAGGGACGTCCCTTAATAACTTCATATTTCACAGCCAGTATACAAACATTTCATCATTTTATTACTTATTAATAACTTGATCCGCAGAGAAAACAGGAAGTGGCGTTCCTAAATGTTTGTCGCCTCGCGTCGGAAAATGAAATCATGACTCGGTGAGCTCAGGGATCCAGGTCGACTGGTGGAGAGACAGAAACCCTGGTTATCCAAGGAAACCCGTGAAATATGAAAAGAAATTAGGAGGGATTAAGCGGCGGCTCGCGACACGTAGAAAGAGGAAATTTATTGCTAGGTATTTACCCAGTTTATTACACAATAAGTTCTCGGGGATACGCAAGCCTCTTAGACTCTACTGTATATGGTACATAGACACTAGATATAGAAACTGCTTAAGACATTGAATGTGCATGGAGATTTCCTATAGAAGGTAAGGAGTTGGTTCTCTGGTGCCCCTTAATAGAGGCCTTGACTAGAGATGAGCAAATTTACATTACAAACTAAGCGAAACGATTTGCTTGCTCGGCACTCGCCTTACATGCCGAATGCCTTTGACCTCCCTGCCGCTCCTCTCCAGGTGCTTAGGAAAAGCTGGCTCCAGTCCTGGGAAACTTCTCCCAATTTCCCAGGACTGGATCCAGCATTTTCATGCACCTGAAGTGCAGTGGCAAGGAGCATAAAAGGCAGCCAGCCTAAAGGCGAGTGCCGAGCAAATGAGGCAATTCGCTTAGTTTGTAATGTAAATTTGCTCATCTCTAGTCTTGACCCCTTTAAGAGTCTTAAAACTGTGTTCTGCAGGATTTTTCCTCCCCAGCAAATTTAAATTACAAATTAAGCAAATCGCTTCATTTGCTCGGCACTCACCTTATATGCTGGCTGCTTTTGATCTGCTGCTTTCTGCCACTGCACTTCAGGTGCGTGAAAATGCTGGATCCAGTCCTGGGAAGTTGGGAGAAACTTCTCCCAATTTCCTAGGACTGGAGCCAGGTTTTTTTTTTTTTTTAGGCACCTGGGGAGGATCGGCAGGGAGTTCAAAGGCAGCCGGCATATAAGCTGAGTGCCGAGCAAACAAAGCGATTCGCTTAGTTTGTAATGTAAATTTGCTCATCTCTAGTCTTGACCCCTTTAAGAGTCTTAAAACATGACTGGAGAGTAAAAAATCCTGCAGCAGTCAATTAACAAGCTGCCCTAAAAGAAGACTTGTATTCTGCTGAATGTACTAAGTCACCTGTCACTTCTTTATCATCAGCGAGGGTTCTACCAGTAGGACCCCTCTGACTTCATCTAGATAGGTTGCTCTAACATGACATGGTACTGGGAAAAGTGCATTGAATAGGCTGACACTGTGCTGGGCTCAGTACACTACTATACATGGCATGTAGGTGGAGAAGAGGTTACTGATGCACTGAGTTTGCAAGATGCTATGTGAGCTTTTTTTTTTTTTTTTTTTTTAATAAACTGGTGCCATAATGTTATACAGATTTGTAAATTACTTCTACTAAAGAAATCTAAAGTCTTCCAGTACTTATCAGCCACTGTATGTCCTGCAGGAAGTGGTGTATTCTTTCCAGTATGACACAGTGCTCTCTGCTGCCACCTTTGCCCGTGGAAGGAACTGTGCAAATCAGGAAAAAAGGGATTTGCTACTGCTTTGGACCATTCCAGATCATGTCAAGCCGCCCACGTGACTAGCCTAGAATGAGCAAATGTAGTAATGTAAACAACTAAATAGGAATCTTCAACCACAAAACTATATATCAATTTGCTCAGCTCTTCCAGCTCTAGAACATGATGCCTGCAGATAGGAACAAGTGACAGGTCCCCTTTAACCCTTCTTACTCCTGATGAAGCTGCGTGGGGGCACCGATATACATGGAGTCCTCTCACTCCACTGTCCTACCAGATTTGGTGACTCTCGGGTTGTATGGGGCTTTTGCCCTGTCTGGCTATTTTGCACTAACACCCTCCGGTAGCCTGTTTGGGACAACTGTATCCCTGTACAGTGGGGTGCACTATTTTGGTGTGTCATACATTATGTTTTAAAAGTTTTTATCTTTTTGTGTACTGTTTGTTCACCACTAAACTTTGTTATTGTTCTATATTTTGGTGTATCTTTATACACGCGCCTTTTTTTTCTTGTTTATCACACAGATTACTAAAGATGAGCGAACCTGCAAAGATTCGGGTTCGTATGAACGTGAACTCTCGGCGGAGGATCGCCTGGAAAAATGGGATACAGCCATAGCCATAGGCTGTATCCCAGTATTCCAGGCGGTCCTAAAGGTTGTATCCACCCTCTCCATGGAGCGGGCAGACAGCGGGAATCTGATGTCGAGAGTTCAGGTTCATACGAACCTCAACCTCGGGGGGTTCGCTCATCTCTACAGATATCACAAGACAAGTCATAACTCCAGCTAGGGAGTAAGGGATAGATTGTATTTAATAACACAGTGTGGACATATACATATGACACAGTGTGGTCTCCCCATACACTATGACATTAGTACAGTTAAGCAGTCCTTGCATATTCTGTTACTCTCACTATATCTCGGTTGTCTTACAAATGTCCTCGATATCCCTAATTGCTTCGTCCGGGATACAATTCTTTCCCAGTCTTGCCCAAAGCCTTTTTGCTCAATGACCTTTACAGAACGTGTGATAATACACTGGCACGGATGCCTTAATTTTACTCCCCGCAGTAAATCGTGCATTGCGATAAAATAAGAAAATATAGGATTGATGCCGCCGCCGCCGCATTTTATGGCATTTTCGTAGTCCTGAGACGAGCGGCAGCCGGCGTCACTCCACTGACCCAGCTTTGAGGTCATGTATTTGTATTGGAGGCTCATGCACCAAGATTTGCTGTTCCAATATAAGAGCTAAGCCTCCGAATGCTGCACCGGGAGGGGGAGCGCAGCTCTGGGCTGGGTGGGGAACGGGCAGAGTGGAGTTTTTGTTATTTTATGGAGAAAAATGATCAGAAAGAACCATCTGCAGAATAGCCGGAGCAGAAAAGAACATTTTCTCATTTTTTTTTCCTTAAAAAGGGGCAATGTGATCCCCGTATGCATTCAATGTGGCCAATGATCAAATGGTTAATAAAAAAAAACAGTAACATTGTAATTTGCCGTCTTCTTTATTCCAGGAAAAACTAGATATCTTGCATGATATTATATAAATCGGAAAAAAGGGATCCCTCAAATCAGTAACTGGTTAGAGAATTCCTCCAATTCAATCTCCAGATGGTTAAAGGGTTTCTCCAGGATTAGAACATCAAAGCAGTTTTTTTTTTTTCCAAAAACAGCGCCACTCTTGTCTACAGTTTGTGTGTGGTATTAAATGTACAGACTGTGACCGAGAAGGAGCTGGAAGAAGTTGTGCTCAGCGTGGTCCTCTCCTGGCCCTGTGTCATGTGATAGGATGGCCATATAATGGAAGTCTATGGGGCAGATCTCTTCTCACTGACACAGAGTGGGGAGAGGAGCAGCAGCCCATTCATTGATCGATCAGGGTATGAACATTTAGACCCCGACCACCTCCCTGACATCAGAATGGACTTGGTCCGACAGCGTCCAATAGCAAGAATACGGTGAGGTTTATTCAAGCAACATCCAGAGCGGCCATGTTTCAGCACTTAATGGGTCTTTTTCAAGCCTAAGGCCCATGAGGGTCGAAATGTTGCCACTATTGGATGACTTATTGTAGAAATTATGGGGGAGATTTATCAAACATGGTGTAAAGTGAAACTGGCTCAGTTGCCCCTAGCAACCAATCAGATTCAGATTGAAAAATGAAAGGTGGAATCTGATTGGTTGCTAGGGGCAACTGAGCCAGTTTCACTTTACACCATGTTTGATAAATCTCCCCCAATGTTTTTATGTTAAACAGATTTTTAAATTATTTTTGGTGGCATTTATTTCTAATTTTCCATTTTTCTTTCTATATTATAAAATAATCCTGAGATCTCGCAGTTCTCATTCTCACCACTGGGGCTAAAACTAAGCTGAGACTTCCTGTCGTGTCTGTGACGATAGGAGGAGGCTGCTGTAAAGTGATCTGAGCATTGCAGCATCATGGGACACCAGTAAATAGAGGAGACAATAGGTGGAATGACCTCTTCACAGGTCACAGAGCGCGCTCAGTAATGTTTCATATTCATCTCTAGGGGACAGCATCTGTCTATTGCCGTCTATGTCCGAGTCCTATGTCACTAAATGCTGTTAAGAACAGCCCAGGCAATATGGCCGCCCCCATAACAATGGACAAAAAGTTAAATAAAAAAAATTACAGTCAGAAAATAGAAACAGATTAGAATAAAAGAACAAGTTTTAGTATCTGACTCTAATCAGGAAAAGAAAATTTAGGTGACGCATCCCCTTTAAGAACGAGAAAACCTTCATTGTGAAGGAATCTCACAATCCTGCATACAATGTTACTTAGTAGTTTGGTTACAGTCGACATTTATAAAGAAACAGAGTTTTTTCCTTTTCTTTTTAATGACTTTTAAAATTTTCGCAAGAAAAGCAACTTTTAAATAACTGTTGTATGATATGAGAAGAGAGGAGGTGGGCGAGAAGAGAGGAGGTGGGCGAGAAGAGCGGGTTCCTATAGAACATTACAGTGCAACAATACAGCAACATTATCAACAATAAAGCGTACCATGTGACTGTATGTACTGTCTACCCCCTGACTGCATAGACATGATCATAAGGATTGTACAACCCCGTTCCCATAAAATGGTGGAAATAAAAATACTATTGACCTAGAAATGTTACAGTCATACATGAAATCCACAATGTGGCCATAAATTGTTCTCTGGCTGTTAAAGGATATTTGTCAGAGCTCGTGTTAAGAAGCAGCATCCATGCCTCCTCCCCCCACCCCTTTCTGTTCTACAAGATTGACATACAGGGCTCAGTGCTGGAAGCAGAGCCCTATATATAAGTCAAGGCAGGAACGGTGGTGGGGGAGGAGGCATGCATGCTGCAGCTGAGCATGATGTAGATTCCCATTAATGGCCGCAAAGTTTTGCAGTTAAACAGCTTACAGAACTACGCAACCATGAACGCATAGAAAACTGTGTTGAACATTGTGACTGCTCCATGAGACCGTACCCTTGTCTTTAAAGTTAACAGTTGACAGCCATTAGTTATTCCTATGGGACCCTTTTGCAGAACCTAATAGATGAGGCTTCCTGGAAGGTGTCCCAGTCATAAAAACACAAAAAGAAGTTATCCATGGTATAAGACACTCACTATGAGCTCTAACTTGGTTCTCTATACAGAAGCCAAAATAAATATGTATGGTATTCACCTGTTCAATATAGTCAATAGTTCATTGTGCACCTTATATTTTTCATGGAGATTTGAGCTCCCCCTTAAAAGCGTACAGATGTGTCAACCCTCAACTTTCCTTAAATTTTGTTAAAGGAGTAAAATTTTTTAGGATACTCAATGCTAGCAAAATCGGCAACAATCTGCAATTCACATCATAGCCACTAGGCTGCGTATAGATGAACAGCTACACACAGAGCTCTTACACCACACAGGGTACGTCAAGCCTAAGGGAAAGGTAAGGATGGACACATCTGTTCTTGGGGTGACAGAGATGACAACTCTACAATGTAATCGACTTTAAAACATATAAATCTGAGTGTCCATCCCATTATAAAACTTGATATAGTGCCCATAAAGCCTATACATAACTGTTTTATATATCCCTTCCTATTACATTAAATAAGTTACGAGTCTACAGTGTTTACCAGGCGTACCAGTGAGTGATGCTACTATGCCATTCACCGCGCTCCCTTTCTAAACAATAAAAATAAAAAGATTAAAAAATTTCCTTAATTCAAGTTAAACAATAAACACACAAAGCTAGAAATAAATCCGCTGCCTAGTCATGTCATTCCAGTAAGATTTCCTGCTCTCGGATATCAAGCCCCTATGTAAGTCACAGTGCAATGGCATCGCAAGGGTAACAAAATATAGGCTAGAAATAACTATAGTATATATCTCTCTCTCTCTCTATATATATATAGGTAGTATATGTACATCTTCCCAATAAAATATATTCAAGAGGAGGAAGAGGAGGAGGAGATTTCATATTATTACTATTATTATTGCCAGGGGGCAATATATATATATATAAGTACCGTTACATATGGATTTCCGGATTCCCTTTGGAACAGTATTGATGAAGCACCTTATTAATAATACATGGATTACAGAGTCTCAGCACATCAAGGTATAATGATAATAATGATCAATACCTAATCTATGAATGGATGTAGTCACAAGTGCGGATATGATATGCTACAGTGCTGGCCATGGTAAATAGTAAGTCCTGCGTCATCTATCTATCTATCTATCTATTCGCCTTGTTAGACACAAAACGCAGCGTGAACCCAACCTAATGTATTTCTGTTTTCAATAGAATAGTAATAGGCAATGAATGGAGGGGACACTCACACTTGGCCACCTTCTCCATTCTGCAGGGAGGCTTAGGAGGCTCATTTGAGGTGATGGGGGGTGCCAGTAAGACCCCTCCCAACCATATATCCTGATAGTAGGGAATAAGTACTATAGGCTGCGGTTCCCCTTTAATGGGTGATACCATATATGACTCCTACACAGAGCTCTAGTACACTACTCTGGACTAGTAAGGATCAGTCCCATGGAGTCACCAGTTTACATTAGGAATGCAATATGTATTGCAAATAAAAATAAATTATTTGGTGACAGGGTAACTGATAGATGTATATAGGATATATGCTGAGCTTAAAGTGAATGCAACAGTCTTGAAGTCTCAGAAAAGCTCTGTACGTGGCATCATAACAGTGATGTGAATAAACACATATAAAAAGGCACTGTAAATGAGATCACTAAAAAGAGGGGAAACACAAGACAATAAAATGATCATACTGCTGCTCCCAACACATGTGCATCAACAGAGGTTACTAAACTACAACTCCCAGCATGCCCTGACACCTGTCGGGCTGAGAGATGTATTTTTGCAACAGGTTGGGGACACTGGTAATAATAGTATTGGACTGGTGATGGCAAGTAACAGCAGTATTTCAGGAGTATAGGCACAGAATGTAATGGAGGAGTAAAGGGCTTCCGCTGCGATTCAGTACGTGTGAACCCACCCTTAGGCTATGATCACACGTCGTAAGAGACTGGCCGTTCTGTGACCCGTCGGTCTCTGAATAGATCATCCCGGCCGGTAATGCAGTACTGTCTGGACGATCTTTCACGCCGCAGAGTTCTGATGCGGGCGCATGCACGCACGCATCAGAACTTCCCACAGCACAATATTGAGCGTAAGGCCACAGCCTCTCGCTTCATAGTGTGCACTGACAGGGTTTTCTGCGGCCGCTATTCAGTTCAGTTCTTTGCAGCGCCGCTAGGGATCCCGGCCGAAGTCTATACACATAGCGGGTTCTTATAGAAGACTATGCAACGTACCTCTTCGTAAGAAGTATGGCCGTTGTTGCAGATTGCAACAACGGCCATACTTTTACAAAAAGATATGTTGTGTGAACATAGCCTTAAAGTGTACCTGTCAATATAAAAAAAAATATTTTTGACATGCCAACATTTCATCAGTCCGTGTCTGAGTGTTCAGTCAGGCTCCATTGATTTACACTGAGCCTAACTTATCACGTGACATGGAGCCGGGAGAGGACCTCGCTTAGCGCAGTCGTTCTTGTGATCGGTAGAGGTCTGAACACTCAGACCTGGACCGATCAAAACTTTTGACCTGTCTCTATCACATGTGAAAAGTTTATTTTTATAATGACATGTACACTTTAAGACAAGCCCATAGGCATCATTTATCAAAACTAACAGAAAAACTCCATTGCCCCCTAGCAACCAATCACAGCTAAGAAATTAATGCTCAGCTCTGATTGGTTGTTATTGACAACAAAGCTTGTTTCTCTCCATTAGAAAATATTAAAGAGTTTGTTGGGATCTATCCCTTTAATTTAGAACTGACACAGTGAACCTAGCCTTATTCTATAGACTAAATAAAAAACCTATATACCAGAGAAACCAACCCAAATAAATGAGGCTCACCGTGTACATAATCCTGCTATATACGGCCATTACTTACTAGAGCTTCATCAGAGCTGGGGAAAAAATAAAAATATTAAGTGTGACCGCCATCATGCCTGATCTGTCATATAAATCTGGGGACATGTACTCAAGAGGGGGTCATAAATAACATAATAGCAACGACCACAAATGACAGTACCTTTAAAATACAGTACCTTACCACAATATATTATAGGGTAACAGTTTTGGCCCAAAAGAAGCATTTCCACAATCTATTTTTATGGTATATTATTCGATAATCTGTGGGGTCCGGGAGATCCCTTGACTTTGGGCATTGATGGCCACTTCCATATTTAAAACAGAGTCGGGACCTTAGGTTTAAGTGTGGAAGTGGCCATCAATGGACAAAGTCAAAAGGGATAATTAAAGGGGTTAACCAGGATTATAAAAACGTGGACTTTTTTGTCCAGAATTAGCGCTACCCTTGTCCTCAGGTTGTGTGTGGTATTACAATCCAGCTCCATTCCATTCACTTCATTAAAATGAGTTGCAAAACTACACACCCAAACTGTAGACAAGAGAGGTGCTGTTTTTGGAAGAAAGCAGCCATGTTTTCCAAAGCCTTCATAACCCCTTTAAGCTCCATGTTTTGTGAACCATTGTTAAAGTGTCATAATTATTATTATTATTTTTTTTTGCAGAAATCAATATTCCAGGCGATTTTAAGAAACTTTGTAATTGGGTTTATTAGGCAAATATGCCATTGTCTGCATCAAAAAGACTTTCCCCAGGTCCCTCTCTCTCTCTCTCTCATCCACTGCTCATTATCAGGAAATCTCGACTCTTTTACATAAGTCGAGCCCTGTGTAACCTATGGAGAGGGGAGGAGGGAGATTATTTGCCAGCAGAGAACAAATGATTACACAGCGGGAGCTGTGTGAAAGCTGGTATTTAGAGGTCAGAGAGGTCAGTGCTGACTTCAGAGGAGATAGCCCCGTGATGTAGCTGTAAATTAACTCTTTGTTGTCCTGTTTTGGTGTCTCATCTCTCTCCACCCCTCTCCACTCCATAAGAGAACCATGAAGACAGGGAGGAGAATTTCAAACTGCTTTTTCATGATAAAAATGCATTTTTCGGCTAAAAAACCCAATTGCAAAGTTTCTGGAAATCACCTGTACTATTGATTTCTGCAAAAAAATGTAAACGACAGTGACACTTTAAAATGTAAGTCCTCTCTTATGTCATACTAGCTTATTGTGGGAATCTCCTTTACTACAAGGTGGGTTAAACACGAGAAATGTTATTTTGTACCATTGAACACCAATGCTTGTGCAAACAGAAAACTCTACGTGACCAGGAGCGTCCATTGTGCATACCCCATGAAGGATACGACCTACAACTAAGAAGTAGTTTAGGATCCGTTGCAGAAATGGATTCCTCCTGGTGGATTGAAATGATGCATCTAGGACACTTAGTGACACAGTAGTCTTAGCAGGGAATTTCCAATATTCCCCTTCTTAGCCAGTCTTCCGAATGTCTATGCCTGGAGCTGGAAGTGACGATATTCACAGACGGGATACATAGTCCTGAGGGCTACTTGGACTTTGGTCTCTGTTTGACTCCGTCTCCTCTTTTTCCCATGGCACTTGATTTCCTAAACTCTTATATGGAAGCTCCTCGGAGGAGACCTGGACACCATACACCGCGCCCTGCTCCGGTCTGCAGAAAAGGGAGGTGGGTCGTCCAGCTGTTCCAGGTGCCGCTGCCGCCTCGGTGAGAACGATGGTGGGAAATTCTGACCTGCGTCTGTCATAGTCTTTACAGGATGCCTCCCCTCTGCTCTGCTGGTAGGCCGGGGTGGAGACATGCTTTCTATATAGGATACTGTTATCCTGGCCAATGGTCCAGTTTTGTCCGGGATCTATGCATAGTGAAGTCAGGTTGTCCTCACTGGGAGTATTGTTTTTTTTCTGGAGATGACAAAAGAAAAACCCAGTGCTGTTAGTAGTAGTTAGTGGTTAAAGGGGTTTTAACGAGTAAATCTTATTTGTCCCCAATACAAAGACTAGACAAGTAAGAGATCACGGGATCTGAACTCCGTGCGCCCCGGCGATCTCTAGATTAGCCTCGGCTTCTTTGCTTTGGATAGAGCCATCAGTTGGCACGTGACCCGCAGCTCTATTGATTCCGCCAGAGATAGATGAGTACAGTGAATAGAGCTGTGGATCACGTGCCAACCCGCGGGTCTATTCAAAGCAAAGAAGCCCGGGTGGGGCCGTCCTAGAGAATGCTGGGAGGCACAGAGGTCGGCCCCTTGCGGTCTCTTACTTGTCTCCTATTCTGAAATCCAACATGCCTGACGCTTCTCTCCCCTGATATCCTCCGATAAAGGCGTCCCATGGGACAGCATTAGATGGTCATCCTGCCCCAAAATAATCTGTGGGTTTAGCTTCTTTTCACTAATGCACCTATCGGCCACCATCACAATCCCGTCCCATTTGATGGACACTTTGACAGAACCCAGTAGATCCCATTACAAGTCGCTGGCATTCATCATGTAAAGGATCCATCATCACATCAATTACATTTTTTGCTTTTTTTGACAAAATAGAAAACTTAATTCACAGCACGAATATGAACAAAGCCAAAAGCTTGTCATACACATAAGATATTGCTTGTCCAGCCAACAGCTATTTCCCTATGGATGTGCACACTTGGCTCAGCCAATGGACATAGGCGAGGAATCCGCTGCCAGACATCTCTGCTGGCGGCTTGTTATCCCAACCACAAATGGACTGGGCAGCTGAAATTCAAAGTGCCCAACTCCTCCCCCCCCCCCTTCACTAGTTGGGAGGCACCTATATACATCTGATGGTTGGCCAGTTATCTCAGAATCATCAGGTTTGGCCAGCATGTGCTGCCGGGAGAGAGAGAGGAGGCACCATGCACATACTGTACGATGGTTAGCTGGTCCCACCAAGATCGTAAGTTTGTGGCCAGTCTAAGCCTTGGATTTCTGCTGCAGATCTCATAGTACAGCACACATTGGATCTGACAGGTGTGAACATAGCTCCTATATATGAAGGTACTCAGGTACGACTTCATGGTAGTAAATATAGATATAATTCCTATTGCAAAGGGTGTACAGTATGGCTGCTGTTTCTCTATAGCAATATCTTTTACACCAGGAGAGGGGAATATCAGGCCCTTCGGCTGTTGCAAAACTACAACCCCCATCATGCCCGGACATGCCTGGCATTCGGCTGTCCAGGCATGATAGTAATTGTAGTTTTGCAACAGATGGAGGGCTGGAGGTTCCCCTTCCCTGCTTTAAACCAATAGAGGATGATGAGACTAATCTGTGGTGGAATAGCTTGGAGAATCTAGCTCTATGTTTGACTAATTGTGAATAGACATGAAACCAAATCAACAAATATATACAACATCAGAAAACACACACATATATATAAAGAGCATAATAACATTCTTTATTACACTTTATCAGTATACGGTATATAGATGAAGAGCATGCTGGGGACTGGAGGCCACGGGAATGGACAGCTCATTTGCCTACCTTTGGTATAGATTTTTCCTTCCACACTCATTGATTCTGATTTGTTTTGCTGATATCAAGTCCAACACATTGAATGCAGGAAAAAGACATCAATGCAACAATTGAATGAAGCGTCAATCGATTGGGTTATACGGTTATGTCTTCTACACAGACTAAGCTTGACTAACACGCATGCAGACCAGTCACAGAGAGAAAGGATCAGATCCCTAGTCCTAACCTTAAAGGGGTTCTCCGGTTTAGAGAAAACATTTTTATACACCCATTTAGTGAATTGTGAGTTAATAAAAGGGATTCCATTGTTAGGGTTTCTCGTCTCGCAGTCAGTATAGAGAGCAGTTCCAAAGAGCATATCTCTCTGACCTGTATTGCCCAGACAATCCATTGATTTGAAGGAACACTGTGTAATACTTCCTTTCCCCTGTAGAGGCGCTGCAGGAAAACTCACACTTCCCGCCAGGTTTATCCATAGATAACAGCCGATTGGTGAAGGTCCCAGAATGCGGCAACTTAGTGACTAATTTATTGTAAAGTAATATTTCTAACAAGTAGCTATAGTCTAAATCAGAGAACCCCTTTAAAGCAGAGGTGGAGTTGCAGTCGTAAACTTATGCACATTTATCTCCAGCTTTGGCTGCTAAGATCTATGACTCCAGGTTAGCTACATTGCTGAATGGAGAGTAAGGTTGATCTAGAATCCACCTGCTGTGTTATCAGAGGCTTTGGCTTCATCACTGTCCCTTCCCCATGCTTTATACTGCAGCCCTGCTACTTAGTATCAGAACATGTCTATCAGCCATCAGTCAGTGCATGCAGATCTCATGCAGGGAGAAGAGGGAGATTAACCTGTAAGATGGTGCCAAATCACCGTATTAACAAATAGCATACATACCGTAACCTTATAGTCTAAGTCCTCTGTGGATCGAAAGAAGTCCAGACTCTTAGCAGCTGTGAGGCGACCTCCGCCGGGATCAGAACTGTGGGTGCTCAGCGAGTCCAAGATCTCTCCGAGAAGATCCATCTCTCCTCCTGGGCGGGAGGACAGGCTGACGTCATCGTACGAAGCATCGCTGTCATATAAGTATGCAGATACCTCTTCACTGTCCTCCGATGACAACCTGCATAGGGGAGAAGGAGGCACAGACTCTGCTTAATGGTATGATAACAATACAGATGTGCAAAGCATCCTGGGGAATAACCTGTAATACTCTAATATAAATGGACAGTAAGGAAGGTGAAAAATAATTATTAATCAGCATTAGAGGGAAATCTCTCATCTCACAGCACTGCTATACACAGGAACAGCCAGAAGGGGGCAGTGCATCCCTTTCATTATCACATCAGGTGGAGGTCCCAGCGGTTAGATCCACTCTAATCATAACCACTTCAAAGACAGGTCTATTTTTATTTTTTCACTTTTGATTTCGCCTCACCTTTTATTTTTCCTATACGAGGGCTTCACCTATGTGGGATAAGTTGTACTTTTCAATGGCACCCCTTATTATACTGTATAATGCACTGACCAGCCAAAATATATTTGCAGAACAAAGCAAAAAAAAAAATAAAATGCAATTTTTGTATTTTCTTAGTTTTTATTGTGTTTACAATTTTATTAAAGTGATACCATAGGTTAATCACCTAAATTATTTCTTTCCACATAACATTACTTTGTATCACGCTTTAGTTTTTACTGGTATAATTTTGGGATTGAAATTCAAATTTTTTTCTGGCATTTGCTATTTTAATAGTTTAAATTTTTTATTTCCAGTTTACTTATTTCCAGTTTATTTAAAAAAAAAATGTAAACTGATTTATTTTTTTTTAAATTAAACTTCGTTCCCTTATAGAATGTACGTTACACTGCACTACAATATTATGTATATTCATACTGATGTATTAAAATCATGTAAGCTCTATAGACATTTCCCCGGCCATTGAATGCCATAATAACCCAACTGCATCAAGTGAAAGGGGAAGCGGTAACCCCGCTCCTTATAACCACCTAGATGCCTAGATCACTAGTGACTGGAACATCTAGTGGGTTAACCCAACTGGTGTCAGAAAGTTATATAGATTTCTTTATGGAATGGGAATACAGTACAGATGCGAGTGCAAAACCACCAAAAAAGCTCAGGCCCTCCCTGACATACATAAAATATTTTGTACAAGGACAATGAAAGGTTCACGGGGTGTTACTTACTTGCTGGCATTGTCACAAGTGTCAGAATCCTCCATCCCGCAGTTATGGTTGGCTGGGCTCAGCAGCTGATTCCGTCGTGTCTGGAAGTAGAAAGAAGAGAGGATTGCTACAAGAAACGACAATCTAGTCACATTACCATTATCAAAGCGGGCGGAAAATACTTGTATAGGGCCGAATCACAAGGGAAATGGCTAGACATGAAGAAACCTAAAATCTCACAGGCGTTATATCATCTGACCACTAGAGGGCAGTAGATCATTTACTATTGAAGCGCCTGACTCTAGTTTCACGTCCACTGCTGGCAAGCAGCATCTTCAACATGGCGTGATTATAATACACTATCGCATCCCCTAAATCCAGGATTAACCGTATGAGCACAGTGATAACATCCACGGGAACGTTCATTAAGTGAAAGGCGGCATATTCTGCTGTAATCACGGTGGGCGGATAAAAGACAATGTAACATGGGGGATTTATAAAGCAGGTTTACAATAGATTGTCGATGCTTAGCACTTTCCTGCAACTGATATTAATTTATTAATTCTGCAAAAGTGTCACCTGATCTTCACACCACTGTATGTATGGTGCTCAGAGGCAAAGTTTAAAGGGGTACTCTGGCAAAAAAAACTATTTTTGGTGTCAGAAAGTGCCAGAGATTTGTCATTTACTTCTATTAAAAATCTCCAGTCTTCCAGTACTTATCAGCTGCTGTATGTCCTACAGGAAGTGGTGTATTCTTTCCAGTCTGACATTGTGCTCTCTGCTGCCACCTCTGTCCATGTCAGGAACTGTCCAGAGCAGCAGCAAATCCCCATAGAAAACCTCTCCTGCTCTGGACAGTTCCTGACACGGACAGAGATGGCAGCAGAGAGCACTGTGTCAGACTGGAAAGAAAACACCACTTCCTGCAGGACATCCAGCAGCTGATTAGTACTGGAGGACTGAAGATTTTTTTATATAAATGAATTACAAATCTCCGACACTAGATTTGAAAGAATTTTTTCTTGTTGTTGAACAACCCCTTTAAGCCGCGATTTTACTTCTGGACCCTCTGCGGTGCAGCAGTGAAGGGGTTACTTTCTATAATGCATGTTCCCCTGTAGCTGTTGCAGAACTGATACTCAGATTTATTTTTTCCAGATCTAATTGGGGATTTTTTTTTTTTGAGCAGAATGTTGACATTTTCCCAAGCGCTGGCAGGCTAATGAGGAAGTCACCATTACTAATAAGGGAAGCGCGGAGGAGAGGAGGCTAGATTATGGGGAATAGTGTCAGGATGACAGCAAACAACTTCAAACCCGCGCTGCACAGTCCGGGTGGGGACGGCCATTCTGCAGGAGAGAAGTTATAAATGGGATTCTGACGGCTGGCGCTCCACCTCGGTTACCAGCCGGGGCTTAATGAACGTCTAGTTTATCTCTCCGTGATGTACATCTGAGATACATGTCCAGCAACGGCATGAGATACAAGGGAGCCTTACATCTGGTCTCCAGCTATAAGATCTAGGAAGCTAAACAAATCCCAATTAGAACATATCGCCATTCTGATGACCATGAGGTCTCGGCAAGGATGAAGCGCCTCTACTTGTTACTAATGGGCGTCTGATCAGACTTGTAGTCTACTTGCAGATTCAAGACCAAAATCCTCACCAAATTATGCAGATTTAGAAAAATTAAAGGGGAAGTCCGGCTAGACCCATTTTTATTTATTTTTTTATCAAGTGTTGGGGAGGATAAAAGAAATAGCACGCGCTTACCTCCCCTGCTCCATCGCTGGTGGTCGCATACTGCCGATACGGTCTCCAGGTCATGACGTGTGTGGTCCGCTCAGCCAGTCAGCGTCTGTAGCAGGGTCCCACCTCGGCCGCTGACTGGATGAGCGGACCACACGCGTCACGACCCGGGTCACTGCTCAGACCAGGAAGTGGCCAAGGACCAGAATGGCGGTATGCAGCCACCAGCGCTGAAGCGGGGGAGCTTAGATCATGTTATTTCTTTATCCTGCCCCTCCCCAGCACTTGCTAAAAAAAAAAAAAAATGGTGCCGGCCGGACTGTTAAAGAAAGGTGCCCTCTAGTGGTGGAATCCGTATACCAGAGGTGTCAAATTAGCAACGCCCCCCCCCTCCCCCACTACCTTTGGCTGTCTGGGAATGATGGGAATTGCAGTTTTACAGCAGCTGGAGGGCCGTGAGTTTGACACTTGTGGTATACACTAACGATTGAGAGGTCGATATAAACCCTCCCGAAAGTGGCCATTTTGTGTGTGACTCTTGGGTTTTTCAGGCAGTCTTGTGTGTGGGGCTAAAAATAACAGGTAATAGTGATCACATCTGTCAGTCAGAACTGAATAGTCATTGACTAAAATTTCCAGTCCATCTTTACCCAGCACAATGGGGCAATGTACTATTATACAGAGAATAGATTAAAATCAGCCTGCGGATGACGCTGTAGACATAACCTATGTCAACCAATGGGCCATGGACTGGCTTACTGAGCACTGAACAGGGCACTTGGTACTCTGGAACCAACAAGGATGAGAAAACATGATGCAAAAGGCAAGATCTCTAGAATCTGGTGCCCCATAGGCTGAAATGGGCACCGTGCTGGACCTATGGATCACCCAGCAATAAATATATATATATATATATATATATATATATATATATATATATATATATACACACACATATATATATAGCACCTATGCCTCAGTGCTGTACATAGCTGAACCTGGCCTTCGAAGGTCTGCACTAATGAATACAGCAAAGAAGCTTTTCAGAGTAGCTTATATAAGATATGTGTCGCTATAATGGATATAATTTTACAAATCTCTTTTCAGGTCGCTGATTCTGATATGACGGATCTGTAGAATGGCGCTTGTCCCAGTCTTACCCATCTAATACATCCTGGTCCTCACCTGCGAGAGTTTCCGCCTCCCAGAGCTGGGTCGTTTTGGGTTGTCTAAAGGGAAGGTATTGGAGTTCATGGACTCCAAACTATCCACACAATTTTCTTCCTCAATTTCCTGTAACAAAGCGAGCGGACATGTACAGAGCGTGCAGAAGACATGCAGTTAGTGACAGGCAGCATACACTGTATAGCCGTCTTATTTATCATTCATTGTTGTTGCTGTTATTATTATTACTTGTTTTGTTTGTTCCTGTTCGACCTCAGAAAAGTGGACATGATGGAGGCAGGAGCCAGTGCGGCATCTGATCGGTCACTATAAGCAACTCACAGAAACGTAGAAGATTGTCGGCAGAAGAAGACCACTGGGTCCATCTAGTCGGCCCTGTTAGTTTTTCCCTTCTTATTATCTTAGGATAGATTTATGTATATACCAGGCAGATTACATTCAGGTATTGTAGATTTACCAACCACATCTGCTGGAAGTTTGTTCCAGGCATCTACTACTCTTTCAGTATAGTAATATTTTCTCACGTTGCTTCTGATCTTTACCCCAGTAACCCCTCACTGTTTCCTCTTGTTCTTGTGTTCAGTTTTTATTAAAAACCCTTCCCTCCTGAACCTTATTTAGTCCTGTAACATATATAAAGATTTCCATCATGTCCTCCTTTCCCTTCTTCCCCCTGTAACATATATAAAGGTTTCCATCATGTCCCCCCTTTCCCTTCTTCCCCCTGTAACATATATAAAGGTTTCCATCATGTCCCCCCTTTCCCTTCTTCCTCCTGTAACATATATAAAGGTTTCCATCATGTCCCCCCTTTCCCTTCTTCCTCCTGTAACATATATAAAGGTTTCCATCATGTCCCCCCTTTCCCTTCTTCCTCCTGTAACATATATAAAGGTTTCCATCATGTCCTCCTTTCCCTTCTTCCCCCTGTAACATATATAAAGGTTTCCATCATGTCCCCCCTTTCCCTTCTTCCTCCTGTAACATATATAAAGGTTTCCATCATGTCCCCCCTTTCCCTTCTTCCTCCTGTAACATATATAAAGGTTTCCATCATGTCCTCCTTTCCCTTCTTCCCCCTGTAACATATATAAAGGTTTCCATCATGTCCCCCCTTTCCCTTCTTCCTCCTGTAACATATATAAAGGTTTTCATCATGTCCCCCTTTTCCCTTCTTTCCTCCAGACTATACAGATTCAAATACTTAAGTACTGATATGTTTTATGCCTGACACCCTCCACCATTTTTGTAGCCCGTCCTTGGACAGGTCAGAGCTGTGGCATGAGGTAAGTCCCATATACAGTGCACGAGGCTGTGGCTGGGCATGCCCACTGCAACTTCATTCACTCGGTGGGCAGGACACACTGGTGGGGAGCCCCACCGATCAGACAGATATCTGATATTCTGTGGATAGGGGATAACTTTCAACCTTCGTAACCCCTTTAAGGTGACAATAGCCATTTTGTATTCTGATGAATAGGGCTTGTATGCGTAACTCACTGGACCCCAGATGTGAGCACAGATCAGTGGAGAGTACCTGGCAATGCATAGTGGCAATTACACTTAAATTTTCGTTTTCCCACTTTTTAGACATTTTGTCAGAACAATAATACGGCATCACAACCTCTTTCAGACTCTGCAATCCCAATCCCATCCTCTCTCTCCATTTACTCCCCCACCCTTTTCTTCTCCTTAGATCAGGGATGGGGAACCTTCAGCTGTTGTGTATTTATATAATATATATATATATATATATATATATATATATACACACACAGTGCCACACCTGTCCTCAGGTTGTCTGTATTATCACTGCTCAACTCCATTTACTTTAATGGACCTAAACAGAGCACAACAGTGGTGCGATTTACACATAAAATAAAGCTGTGGTTTTTTCCCCCAATTCTGGATAACTCCTTTAAATCAAATCTATCAGTGGTACATTGCTTCTCTGTCTTTACCATGAATAGACCGGCCGGTGCTGGTGCCGTAGTCCTTTTTCTGAACCGCGGTCCAGCGCCAGTCTATTACCGAGCACCGGCCCGGTCTGAAGCACCCCACCTCCAGTGGGAGGAAACCCCCTCTGTGACATGGCTCCATTGATTTAGTCACCGGTATATTCTTGGTGAAAAACAGAAAAGCGATGTACATCTGGTACATTTGCTTTAAAAGAGATTTTAAAAAAATTCTTGGCTGCTTTTAGTCACCAATCAGAGGCCACGGTATAATTTTCTAGCATGGATTTGCGATTGGTTATTATGGCCAACAAGCCCACCTTTCAACTTAGATAGTTTAAGTCACAGTGTTTTAGAAAAGTTTATTGTTCATATAAATACATTTCATGACATATAGTCGGAAGACTGGACTCAATGAGGAGGGGGGGGGGATGAGTAGTTGCTATGGTAACCAATAAATTTCCGTTTCTATTTTCCAAACGAATTCTGAAAAAAAAATGACGGACGTAATGTCATCGGTTGCTATGGACAACTATGCACGTGCACTGGTCTCTCTCCCACTGAGTCCACAAAAGCGTAAAACATGCACAGCAAGATGAAGGTCATTACCAAAAAAAAAAAAAAAAAAAACACTGGTTAATTCTGATAACAATGTCATGCTATCATGCAACCCAGGTCGTGTTAAAATTTTAAGCGGTACTGGTTTGGTCGATAATCCTTAGTCATGTCTCAAGGCTCTTATTTAGGTTCGACAGTAATAGGGAACCTGACGCCCTCCAGCTGTTGCTAAACTACAATTCCCATCATGCCTGGCAGTCAAAGCTTTAGCTTTGGCTGTTCAGGCATGATGGTAAATGTAGTTTTGTAACAACGTCTGGAGGTCTTTAGGTTCCCCATCCCTGACTTACAGGGTAGCTCCCTATAGGTGGCACTAGAGAGCCCACTGGCTTATATAATACAGAAGAACATTTTTAAGGTTGGACACATTTCGGGAAGCCTTGCATGGAGTTCATTAATGGGATCTGTACTGCGGTGTCAGTATGGAGTCTGTCGAGCCTCGTGACCTCCGGAGTAAAAATCCATTACTGAATCTCTTTGCGTAAAAATTTTTTTCAATAATGGAGGAGGTTAAAATGGTGAATCTGAAAGGTTAAGCTATTCATGGAAATTAGGAAATTCATGAAACGTGTTAGAAGCATGAATGCAGAATAATATATAGGCTGTTCCTGGAGAGTATCCCACTATCGCGTTATCGGATGCAAAACGTGTAGATTCCGGGGCCCCAATGCAACACGTGTAACAGGGCCCCCATATATGAAGCTTCACTTATGGGACTGTCATATAGTAAGGAGAGACGGGTTCATAAGGCTCCGGGGGCCGTACGGCATAGAACAACAATGTGACTAATAGGCAAAACAAAGACGAGATCTATCTGGTTGATTAATAGTAACACGTACCTTATTTTTCAGCTTGCTCTTCACTTCCTTGATGCCTTGTTTGGCCTGCAGTGAAATACATGCCTTAATAACGCTATTTATGCCAGGACTCCATTGTTTCCTTCTCATGCATAGAACTAGGTTGCACGTCGCTACATTTGACAAGAGTCTATCCCTAATGGCTATTTAAGGCAGAATTCTCCATTTTCGGTATACTTACATACATATAGGCGTTCTTCATAGCCGGGCTGGCTTTGATGACCGCAGTATTTATAAGTGCGCCGCCTTTCTGTAAGTAAGAGGAGTGAAAGCAAAATTTATATCAAGTGGACCTGGTTCTGCATGTGCATGTATTAAAAAAAAAAAAATCTGTATACTTACCTAGCCCTGATCCCCACAGCATCCAGTTCACTGGTCATCTTTTTTCTTCCTGTTTCAGCAGACCTCCTGATCCTATTGGTCTTGTGATCAGAAGACCACAGGTGCTCTACAGCTCCGTTGTTTTGTTGACTGCAAAACCAAGATGGCTGGGAGGCCTGCTGGGTGGCAGGTCCTGCTTCTGGGCACTCAGAAACAGGAACAAGAAAGACGACCAGAGAACTGGATGCTGTGGGGGATCAGGGCTAGGTAAGTATAAAGATTTTTTTTTTATCTCCCTTCCCTGCCCCAGCACTATACTTTTTTCATACATAAGGTCTGGAATACCCCTTTAAATTCCTTTCCTGGTCATATACTTTTAATTAATGGGACGCAAAATCATGGTTTTCTTCACTTTAAGAGTAAAAGATTGGGAAATAGACTGAAAGCTATTCAGTCCATTAAACTCAATGGGCATGCTGCCAGTAAACCGTGGTATAGGTCGAAGTATCTCTTTGATAGCACACTGATGTATACCCTCTGATGTGCTGAAGAGAAGCAGTGTGAACCCAGCCTAACAGCTGATGGTACAGAAGTAAGCTGGATCTGCCAATGAGCTGCAGATGAATAATTCATGTCTATGGCCAGTTTTAGTCTTATAATTTTAAAACAATAAAAAAAAACTATGCGTTTTTTAACATTCTGGTTCATTTTCTCTAAAATTGTACAATGCTGCAATAAAACAGAAATTTTGGCTGTTTCCCATTGTTATATTGATATTTTTTATAGTGTACCTGTCTTTTTATAAAACGGGGTGGGATCGCAAGCAGCTTTGCAATATTCTCACTTAATTAATTTTTTATGTTTTCTATGTTCAAAAGAGAATTCTGGGCAGTAGTGCCTCCCTGGCTCCAATGCCGATGTCCATATACCACAGGGGTCCTGCCTCAGCTGCTGACTGGCTGAGGGGGCCTTGAAAGTCACGTCTCAGGTCCTTTCTCTAACCAGGAAGTGGACAGGGAGGACAGGGGACTGGAGCAGCGGGATTCGGGATGTGCAGCAGCTGTACACATGCGCAGTGAAGGGAAACACCTAGTGGCCATATGTATAACCATATGTTATACATATACATATGTATAACACTGATTTAAACAAAAAAAAAAAGCTTAAAGGGGTTATCCAGCACTACAAAAACATGGCCATTTTCCCCCTACTGTTGTCTCCAGTTTGGGTGGGGTTTTGAAACTCAGTTCCATGGAAGTAAATGGAGCTTAATTGCAAACCGCACCTGAATTGGAGACAACAGTAGGGGAAAAGTGGCCATGTTTTTGTAGTGCTGGATAACTCCTTTAAGTTAGTATATTGCAAAACTGTTAACAATTACAATACCTGTTGATTTCTCAATTTTTTTTTCTTGCAACAGTGCCTCTTTAATGTCTATATTAAAGTAACTGGATCAGGGATAGCATTACAATGATTGAAGGGGATAGATTGTCTATGGGCTGGTATCTTAAAGGAGAAGTCCGGCGAAAATTTTATTAAAGTATTGTATTGCCCCCCAAAAGTTAAACAAATCACCAATATACACTTATTACGGGAAATGCTTATAAAGTGCTTTTTTCCCTGCACTTACTACTGCATCAAGGCTTCACTTCCTGGATAACATGGTGATGTCACATCCTGGATGGTGATGTCACTTCCTGGATAACATGGTGATGTCACTTCCTGGATAACATGGTGATGTCACTTCCTGGATAACATGGTGATGCCACTTCCTGGATAACATGGTGATGTCACGACCCGACTCCCAGAGCTGTGCGGGCTGTGGCTGCTGGAGAGGATGATGGCAGGGGGATGCTCAGTGTCCCTCCAGTGCCCAGTGTCCCTCAGTGTCCCCCTTCCATCATCCTCTCCAGCAGCCACAGCCCACACAGCCCTGGGAGTCGGGTCGTGACATCACCATTTTATCCAGGAAGTGACATCACCATGTTATCCGGGAAGTGACATCACCATGTTATCCAGGAAGTAACATCACTATGTTATCCAGGAAGTGACATCACCATGTTATCTAGAAAGTAACATCACCATGTTATCCAGGAAGTGACATCACCATGTTATCCAGAAAGTAACATCACCATGTTATCCAGGAAGTGAAGCCTTGATGCTGTAGTAAGTGCAGGGGAAAAAAAGCACTTTACAAGCATTTCCTGTGATAAGTGTACATTGGGGATTAGTATAACTTTTGGGGGGCAATACAATACTTTCGCCAGACTTCTCCTTTAACGATCATTTGAGCCCTTCCTTCCCAATCCTTTCCTGACACTCAGAAAAAAAATTCCAATTAGCCAATTACTGAGAACCACTCCAGAACTATTAAAGGGAATTATCCAGGCTTAGAAAAACATGGACAGTTTCTTCCATCAACAGCATTGGGTGGGGTTTTGCAACTACGTTCCATTGAAGTGATGTTCTAATTCTTGGATAACCCCTTTAATTTTTGACCAGAAAGTCACTGGAGAGATTAAAAGAATCATAAAAATCGAGCACCACTTAATATCCAGATCTCCACAATTGTGACTAGCAAAGCTGTAAGGCCTACTTTACCTTCATCGTGTGCATCAGCTGTTGATATGAACGCCCGTTTCCTGAAAAACCATCAAAAGCGTTAGACAACCTAAAACGTATTTCTTGTAAACGCAACAAAAGTTAGGCCAAATAAAAATGGAGTACTACCGCAGAATCCACCCGATGTGATCTCCTCTTCGAACATGTCGGAGAATCCGCGGCCTGAGTTCAGTTTCTCCAGTCGACCGTCGATGAACTGATTGGAAATACAAGGGGGAGGGGGGGGGAGGGATAATAAATCAGTGATTTCATCTGTATCAATGGTTTCTCAGTTCCCCTGTATTCAGGCATTGCGTTCACATGGCTAGAATTACTGGAGATACACAAGGCGAGAATGTCACAGTTCATGGACACAGCGCAGAGAGATAGAAGGATTCTCTTTGTACAGCGTGGTAAAATCCTGATATCGTGCTGGGTGAATCCCATTGTCCCATAAATCAAAGAGGAACGAGCACTATCTGGAGAAATGTATGAGCCGCCTCTAAATACTTGTTCAGAGGGATTAAAAATAAGGAGGCTCACTCCTACAGTAATAAACACAGTGATAATTCACTGTCAGCATCATTTACAGCCTGTTGTGCCCCCTCTGGTTATATTTTATAGTATATAAGACGTTTGTTATCTGCTTGATGGTGTTATTTGGTCGGTTCCTATTATTCATTAAACAAGGTTCCCACAAAGATGTTACCAGGTCGTAAACGCCTCTCTGAAGATTACAATTCTTTATATATCTATATAATGCCAGCAATACAATCACACAGTCGGTCCCGATGGCAAGGCACCTCCAAGTTTCAGTGTCGGCACACTGACCTGCCTGCTCAGCCAATCATTGGCCGCACTGGTGTCTCGCCTCAGCCACTGATTGGCTGAGCAGGTAGGTCCTTGTACCAAGATACACAAGGAAATGCAGCGCGACAAGGACAGACACAAGACACTAGCTGTGGGAGCAAGTATGTCTCATTTGATGACTATATCTAGATACAGGGAATCGACCTATAGAGGGACAATTTTCTTCCTTTGTGGAGGAGAGGTAATTTGCATACCTTTTTTCCCCCATGAAGCATTGCCTGTAAAAGCGCAATGCTATATATATATATATATATATATATATATATATATATATATATATATATATATATATATCCATATATATATATATCCATTATGATGTGTACTGGCATCACTGATGACACAACAGACACCAACCAGCTGCTTTGCACAGTACAGACTAGTGTGTGCTATATGGCGGTATTCTCTATATGTACAGACAGATATACAGTACCTGCTTGAAGAGCTGCAGGTTAACAGCTTTCTCCAAAAACTGCTTCATGGTGCTGGATCGATGGGACACAAAGCTCTCCTCTGAAAAGCTCACCGGCTCCCCCTACAGAAATGAGGTAAAGGTAAGATATAACAACAGAGTATGCACATCCATTATTATCCAATATATAATAGAAATAACAGACACCACGTGCAGGAATATAGAGGGAAATCCCGGGTGGTTGGTGTAAAAATAGGGATTCTCCCTGCAAGAAATAAACCATGTAAGGATATGAACTATAAAAGAAGCAAAGTCCCCCAACCCCCATTCCTAAGTAGTCAGTGATAACCCCAGCGCCCACCTTTCTTTCCTAATTCTTTTTCCCTGTAAATGCTGTATATGCTTTATAGTAACCTGTTTACTGATCTATGATTTTTGGGAGAGAAGCGATGTACAGTTACATGGAAGTCACATCATTCATTGTCCTCCTCGGCAGTCATGGCAAATTAGCATGTGACTATGTTTAAAGGGTTTACCCAGGATAGGACAAAAACATGGCTGCTTTATTCCCAAACAGCACTGCCCTCTCCCCGGGTTTTTTCGGTACTCTGTTCACGTCAGTGGAATTGACTTACTATACCGCACCCAAACGGAGGATGCGGGTGGTGCTGTTTCTGGAAGAAAATGGCCATGTTTTTCTAACCCCTTAATCCAGAGTCCATCTCCTTGCACTGATTTTAGGTATTGCAACAACACCTGACCTACTGTAGTTCTAAACCAATTTAAGTCTTCCAATACTTATCAGCTGCTGTATGTCCTGCAGGAAGTGGTGTATTCTCTCCAGTCTGCTGCAGTGCTCTCTGCTGCCACCTCTGTCCATGTCAGGAACTGTCCAGAGCAGCAGCAAAACCCAACAGAAATCCTCTCCTGCTCTGGGCAGAGGTAGCAGCAGAGAGAATACCACTTCCTGCATGACATAGAGCGGCTGATAAGTACTGGAAGACTTGAGATTTTTAATAGAAGTAAATTACATATCTCTGGCACCAGTTAATTTGAAATATTTTTTTTTGTGAACTACCCCTTTGATGCACCAGAGGTGCAGCCTAATACATTGTCTGTCAGAACTGCCAGAACACCTTAGTAGTAAACAATCCTAACAACCCCTAGAATAAAAATAAAGTAAAAAAGTATTTTTTTATGTCACTGACATTGCTGAGACCCCCGCTGATCAAGAGAATGAGCAGGGAGAAGCACCCGGTTGCACATTTCACTCCCTGGCTTGCAGCGATCTCTGTCCAGATGGCTCCATTATAAGTCTATGAGGTCGCTGGATGAAAGTAAGCACAGCCCCCTCGTTTTCCTGATCGTTGCAGTTCTGATCCATCCCATCAAACCTTTTGACATGTGCCTGTGGATTTTTTTATGACTTCACATGTCCAGTATATTTATAACGTGTGCTGCAATTGGACATGTTGTAATATGCGCCAAAACCCATGGAAACAATCTCAGTGTGAACACGGCCTAATGGTTAAACCAAAAAGCCGCTAAGATAAGAAATCAGGCATCATGATGTAAGTGTAATTGATAAACATGGAAGACAACTCACAGGTTTACATCGGAGAGCATCCCTGTATGACCCAAAGAGTGCGGCCTGTGCTCGGAGGAAAGCCCGGGACACCCCGTCTCCAGTGGACGTCGACTGCTTCTTCAGCTTACTTTTTAGCGTTGAGACCTGCAATGAAAGAAGGAGAAATGTAAAACTAGAATATAGGAATAAGATAGGCATATACTGTAAGAGAAAAGAAATATGTGACGTACAGATGCAATATCAATCATGAAGAATCAGCATTGGTAAAATACATCAACATGAAACCGAAAAATCCCCATAGAAGATAGGACAGAGCTCAGGAGAGACGGGAGGGAGAGGAGGCAAAATGAATTAGCACCTGTGAAATTGACCCGGTGAGGGGTGACAATGTCCAGTGGTGCGGGTCTCATCCCCACTGACTCAGCCCAAATCTCTCAGCCCTTTGCAAAAAAATGTATATTACACCTGCTGAACTGTTAATGGAAATGAAGGTGGGGGCACCCCAATGTGAGAAAGCAATCTCTCTCACTCTCCTCTCCCTGGGCCTACCACATAAACAGCTTTTATTATCTGCCCACCTATCCAGTCACCTTAGCTGGGGGAAAACTTTGACCTTTCTCCATATCCTTCAGCACAATGTAAGTAAACAGAGCGTGGCCTCTGCCACCGCCGTAAGGGAGGTAACCGCTGCTACTACCGCCACAAACCTCTATTGTATAAGATCCTACTACATGCACATGGGTCACTGGAAGACCAGCTCTGGGCACAATAAAGATAATTTTATATATATATATATATATATATATATATATATATATATATATATATATATATATCACAGCTTTAGCCTATGTTCACGAAAAAATACGTCGGTCGGGTGTCTATGGGATCCCGGGTCACGGAATGGCCGGTCTCTTACGCCATGTAAACACAGCCTTATATTGCATTGTTCGTCAGCTGATTGCATCTTTTGTGCGCCCATTTAAATTATTGATAGTTGGCCTCCCATCTTCCTATGTAAACTATTATTAATTTAAAGGGGAACTCCGGGCTAGGGTCCCCATTCAGACTCAGAAGCGTCCAGGAGAGGGGGACCGGAGCTGCGGAATACCGGGCACCTGCTTCTTTTATTTTCCTCCTCCCCAGCACCCCAGCCCGGAGATCTCCTTTAATAGACCATTTGATCGAGTCAGTGATAGTGTGAGCCGACTCAAAGAGCTATGTAAAGGCTCTGCAGATGAGTGCCGATCTCACTGATCAGTAATCGTATGTGGTGCTATGTAAGAAGGTCGTTACTGTATATGTCAAGGTACTTAAAGGGGTTACCACAATTAAGGGGCTGGGGCTTTAATTAAGACCCATGTACAAATGCGCCGGCCTTAATAAATCTACCCCCAGTAACATATAATATCCAGGCCCCTCTTCTTAACAAAGCATGACATTATCATGTGGCACAGACTTCCATGCTGTAGGCTTACTACTCTTACAGTGAAGAATCCCTGACCATGATGACGGGGAAACCTTTGTTCCTCAGCTGTTGCATAACTACAACTTCCACCATGACACGACAGCGATTGTGTGCATATGGTTCCATAGTCTCATTGCTCTTACAGTAAAGAACACCTGCCTGTCATGTCTTTTCTCCAGAGTAGTTTTCCCCCCAATGTGTAGTTAGGTTAAACTCCATTCATGCCCTGACAGCCTTTGTGTATGAAAGTGTTCCATAGTCTCACTGCTCTTACAGCAAAGAAACCTGTCTGTGATCATGCTGAAACTTAAAAGAGTCACTGTCGTTTAAATTTTTTTTTGCAGAGATTAGTAGTACAGGCGATTATAGGAAACTGTAATTGGGTTTATTAGCCGAAAAATGCATTTTCTATCATAAAAAAGCAGTTTAAAGCTTCCCCTGTCTTCATGGTTCTCTATGGAGAGGTGAGGGGCTGAGTGAGATGACAGGACAACAAAGAGTTAATTTACATCTAAATCACCAAGCTATCTCCTCTGTCAGCACTGACTTCTAAATACTGGCTTTCACACAGCTCCCACTGTGTAATCCTTTGTTCTCTGCTCTGTGCTGGCGACTAATCTCCCTCCTCCCCCCTCCCCTCTCCATAGGTTAGACAGGGCCGACTGATTTAAGAGTCGAGATTTCCTGATAATGAGCAGTGAGAGAGAGAGAGGAGGGGGGGGGGGGGGACCTGGGGAAAGTCTTTTTGAATGGAAATAATGGCATATTTGCCTGATAAACCCAATTACAAAGTTTCTTAAAATCGCCTGGACTATTGATTTCTGCAAAAAAAATCTGAGTGGCACTTTAATTTCCTCTAGAATACTGTGAATCACCAGTTGTTACAAAACCACAACTACCATCATGCCACTGACAGCTGGAGAGCCATACGTTGGGGAACGTTACTCTAGAGGAAGAACATGGCCCCTGTTAGTCCAAAAAAAAAAACTTCAAAGATCTAGTATACTACAATAAAGTGTCGTGTTTGGATTAGCATGGCTTCTAATGCTACGCAATACTGTAAAAACATACAGCGGCTTCATTCAGAAAGGAGTTAATACGGTCTCTGCAAACCACACGAGTGTGAACAGCCTCCCCGAACGCTCATAATGGAAGAGTCAAATTAATTAGAGTGTAATCCTAGTAGACTGCTAACAAGGGCAGCGCCGGGCTGTATAGAGCGAAATTACAGAAAAGGACATCGCTGCGGGTGATGAGGGCACCGGCACGGGTGACATTCTGCATTCAGTCCTCCCACATGAGCACATCAAAAGGAGAGAGGATGCCCCACTGGGTGCAATTATCATATAGCTAGAGAGGAGGGGGGGGGGAGGGGGTCTGGTTATGCAGAATGCATCGTGCTAATCTCATATATATTGGAGGAATTATATTATAACTATAAGGATTATATGCAAACCATACATGCGCAGCAAATATAAATCGGAAGTGGCGGCGGGTTCTTTTAGTCTTTTGCCCGCAGTTCTCCAATTCCATCGCTCGCACCTACATGGCTGGAGACAAGGCTCCTGCAGAAAACAACTGTCCAGACTCAGCTGTGGTAAAACATCGACGGATGCAGAACTGTCAACTAACATATACTCGTATAATGGGGCATGACTTCATGGAGCCGACTAGTGAGTGACAGCTCCGTTCCTCTAGAGATCCGGTAGCACCAGACACTGGTACAAACATCCCCCATGTACCACTGACCGCCTGTTATTGTCACAATTCCGGGACGCAGAGCTTGGTGATTTTTTTTTAATATATATTTAACCCTTTGTAGACAGAGTCTGACAAAAAAAGGGGGGGGAAGAGAGTAGGTAGCAATAAAATAATGTCTTAGGAAATAAGGAGTGAAGGGTAAAGAGGAGACGGTCTGGGATTCTGAATATGGATTGTGTAGTTCTCTCTAAGGCCCTGTGCACACAATGGGTATTAAGAAACAAAGACTACTGGTGGCAGAAAAAGAGTAAAGGGTCTATCTAATGCAAGGATGGGGACCTTCAGCTGTCCAGCTATACACTCAGCTATACACACTGCTGCTATAATGTGCGTGCACTTACACTCAGCTATACACACCGCTGCTATAATGTGCCTGCACTTACACTCAGCTATACACACTGCTGTATAGAAGTTTCTGTCACTGTCCTCCTGCACAGCTCTGTGATTCTCACTTCCTGGTTGGTCCATGCTGATCACACCCCTTCCCCATTGCTGTCATGTGACCACACAGCCCTGCTTCTCTATTCTAGCCTGTTGTACTACGCGACTGTATTATGGGGATCTGCAGCTCATCCTGTATCTACAAACTGCTGCTGTTTCTTCAGGTTTAGGCCCTATGGCATTATACTAGGCATTATACTCCACATGCTGATTGCTATACTGTACAGTAACTTATAATATCATATATCCAGCTGCTTATCATTGTTTGTTTCATCTGTTCTACATGTTATTCAGAATATAAAATCATTATTTTTGGGGTGTGGAACCAATTGTCTGCATTTCAGTGATTTCTTATGGGAAAATTTGCTTTGGTTTAAGAGTGGATTTTGATTACAAGAACGGTCCCGGCAGGGATTATGCTCCTAATCCAAGGCACCACTGTATATTATAAAATAATCCTGAGATCTTGCAGTTCTTATTCTCACCACTGGGGCTAAAACTAAGCTGAGACTTCCTGTTCTGCCTGTAGCGATAGGAGGAGGTTGCCGTAAAGGGATCTGTGCAGCATTGCAGCGTCATGTGACAGCAGTAGATAGCTGAGACAATAGCAGCTCCCTGTGGGATGCCCTCTTCAGAGGTCACAGAGCGTGCTCAGTAATGTTTCACAATTATCCGAGAGTCTGTCTATTGTCGTCTATGTCCATGAGGCTTGCTGTAAAGCATGCCACTATATGCTGTTAAGAACAGCCTAGGCAATATGGCCGCCTCCATAACAATGTACAAAATGTAAAGTAAAAACAAGAGTGGTGTTCTTTCTTTAAAGAGGATGTACCGAGGCCCCGTTCCCGTGCACGGCACCGTTCTATGCACGGGAACCGGCCGGTGCTCAAGCACTGGAGGCCGGCTCGCCCGCCCCCAGTGGGAGGGAATTCCCTCCCCTGTATGACGCGGCTCCCTTAGAATGAACGGAGCTGCGTCATGCAGGGGAGGGAATTCCCTCCCACTAGGGGCGGGCGGGCCGGCCTCCAGTGCTTGAGCACCGGCCTGTTTCCATGCATAGAACGGCGCCGTACACGGGTACGGGGCCTCGGTCCGAAAAACGGTGGTACATCCTCTTTAAGAAATAAGCTCTATTTTATTTCCTGATCCTGGATGACCCCTTTCACAGATCAAGGATGCAGGACCAGATAAAACCCACGGACAGCTGTAGCGCTGTTTTGGGGAAAAAATTTCAGAGAAAGCAAAAAATAAAAATAAAATTCTAATATCAAACAACTCTTTTAGGCTGAGCTACAAGAAATGTTAAATGGAAAACTGCAGGAACAAACCCCAGTTGCAATGGGACTTCAACCAAGTCAGACATTTTCAATGCACGGCCACATGTAACTTTTTTTTTTTTTTTTTTTTTTTTTTAAACAGAAGTTGTGAAGCTGTGATTTTACCTCTGTTCATGGGCAACTTTCAGCAGCCGTGCAGCTCCAGCCTTAAATCGACAGAGAATTCCTAGCTTTACAAGCTGGATACAGAAGGAGGCTAGAGACCAGGCGATCTTAATGCCGATGACTTCTGAACAACTGAGAAAGCTAAAGGGATACAAGGAGGAAGCCAACGTGTGAGTCATCGGCGACAGCAAAAACCTTCAACTCCGCCAACCGTGTAAAAAATATGGAAAGAAAAATACGAGAACATCTTAGGCGGCAGTGTAGTGGAACCTCTACACCGGTCAACAAGATACCATTAGGACTGAGAACGGAAGAGGAAAAAATAAGTTGGTGTCACAGTGACAAGAAGTCTGAAATATATTTTATATATATATATATATATATATATATATATATTTTTTTTTTTTTTATTTATTTATTTAATTGTAATTATTTTCAACTTTCCAATTGCTTAAACTGAGAAGCTGTGAAACTACAAACTACCGATGCTCCCGATCCGGCACCATGAGAGGAGATATATCATATAGTACACAACAGCCCGACCTTGTAACAAACTGTGCAAATGCACAATGACTACATGGTCAGGAGAGTTGCTCAGCTTCTAAACTTACAATGAAAATTTCCATTTAAAGCAGAGATGAGGAACCTTCCGCCCTCCAGCTGTTAGAAAACTACAATTCCCATCATGCCTGGACAGCCGAAGGCTGTCCAGGCATGATGGGAATTGTAGTTTTGCAACAGCTGGAGGGAGGTAAGGTTCCCCATCCCTGACTTAAATCAAATAAAAGGTTTGGTCTGGCAAACTGTTTAATTTTTTTTTAAAGGGGTACTCCAGTGAAAATCTTCCTTTCCAATCAAGTGGTACCAGAAATGTATATATATTTGTAATTTACTTCTATTTAAAAATCTCAAGTCTTCCCATACTTATCAGCTGCTGTATGTACTGCACGAAGCAGTATATTCTCTCCAATATGACACAGTGCTCTCTGCTGCCACCTCTGTCCATGTCAGGAACTGTCCAGAGCAGGAGAGGGTAGATGGGAATTTGCTGCTGCTCTGGACAGTTCCTGACATGGACAGAGATGGCAGCAGAGAGCACTGTGTCAGACTGGAAAGAATACACCACTTCCTGCAGGACATACAGCAGCTGATAAGTACTGGAAGACTTGAGATTTTTAAATAGAAGTAAATTACAAATCTCTATAACTTTCTGCAACCAGTTGATTTGAAAGAAAAAGATTTTCGATGGCGTACTCCTTTAACCACTTACATAGTTAGCCGGATCAAAAATTGCTAAAGTATAAAAAGTATAAACGAATAAGAAAAGCAAAGAAAGAGACGTATAACCCGCACCAGAAACAGTCACTTACTATAGAACTCCAACCTTCCAAGGTGCGCTCAATCCTACACGTAATAAAATATATTTAGGAGCTCAGTCCTTACATGTACAAGGATTTTTTTTTTTTTTGTTATTGTTGTTTAGTCTTTTTTTTTTTTTTTCTTTCTGAACCGTCTTTGGTTGATTTATATTTGCAATCTGAAATACTTTAGCGGGAGCGGAAATGCTACTGGCTGACAGCGTCTGTAACAGCCCGTAAATCTGAAATATTACGTGCGAATTCTGGAAGGCAGCCATTAGGAAGATTGTAGTGTGGGACGCAGCAGGGGCATCCCCATGGAGAAGGGACGTCTAATGGGGGACAAGTGTGACCTCTGACCTCCGCAGGGATCAGCACTATCTAGACTAGTAATCAGTATCACATGCTTCCAATATCTTAGACCCTGCAGCCCTTCCTAGGACTACAGACAGGTAATGGCAGTGATAGGTTTAATGGGTTCAGCCGGGGCTGACTGACACCTCTCGAACAATTAAAGTCAGACGAGCCGTTTGGAAATAAATCCTCCATGTTTGATGTTATGGTAATAACATGGCATGTGTGCGGAGTTTTCACTTTGTGGAATTGATGAATTCACGGAAAGAAACAACTGAAAATATGTCATGCGGTGTTCAAACATCAAATGAAATGAAGATTTTTGGACGGGAATTCGGCGGCGGCGGCGGCCCGCTCTAATGTGGATTGTGTGAACGAAATATAATGACAAGAAATTTGAATATGTTATTTGATGTGAACATGGGAAAATTACAAAAAAATAAATCCGCTACTGAGAACCATACCCGTCCTCTGGGTTTTTAAATGACTGTGCATCCAACTATCTTAAAGGGGTAGTCACATCCTATAGAGCAAGGATGGGGAACCACTGGCCCTCCAGCTGCTGCAAAACTACAATTCCCATCATGCCTGCACAGCCTTCGGCTATCTAGGCATGATGGGAGTTGTAGTTTTGCAGCAGCTGGAGTGCCAAAGGTTCCCCATCCTTGCGCAGCTGTAATGGTACCATTATGGATGGATCTGGCATGGTGTAATGGAACCATTATGGATGGATCTGGCATGGTGTAATAGAACCATTATGGATGGATGTGGCGTAGCTGTAATGGTACCATTATAGATGGATCTGGCATAGCTGTAATAGAACCATTATGGATGGATCTGGCATGGTGTAATGGTACTATTATGGTTGGTTCTAACATGGTGTAAAGGTACCATTATGGATGGATCTGGCGTAGCTGTAATGAAACCATTATGGATGGATCTGGCATGGTGTAATGGTACCATTATGGATGGATGTGGCGTAGCTGTAATGGTACCATTATGGTTGGTTCTAACATGATGTAAAGGTACCATTATGGATGGATCTGGTGTAGCTGTAATGGTACCATTATGGATGGATGTGGCGTAGCTGTAATGGTACCATTATGGATGGATGTGGCGTAGCTGTAATGAAACCATTATGGATGGATCTGGCATGGTGTAATGGTACTATTATGGTTGGTTCTAACATGGTGTAAAGGTACCATTATGGATGGATCTGGTGTAGCTGTAATGGTACCATTATGGACAGATCTGTCTCTCTGTTATGTGTGAATCTGGGGTATCTGTCATGGTTTCATTATGGACAGACTAGACATAGCAATCAGGGATTCATTATCGATGGATTGGTCATAGCGGCCATGGCTCTATTATGGACATATCTGTCATAGCTGCCACGGCTCCTTTAGAGAAGGATCTGGCACAGATGTCATGGCTTTCTTATTGATGCATTTGATATACAGTAGCTGTTGATGCTCTTTTATGGGTGAATTTGGCAGGCATAGCTGTCAAGTCTGCTATGGACAGATTCGGCAACATCAGTCAAGGCTTTATTAAGGATGGATTCAACAAAGTCAATCATAGCTCTATTATGGGTCAGTCCAGCATAGAATGCTGTATAAGGCATACCTAACATGGCTCTGTTATGGATGGATCTGGGAAAGCTCTCATGGTTACATTATGAATATCCACCATTGTTTTGGACAGGTCCGGTATGTCTGTAAGGGCTCTAATATGGACATATTCGACATACGTGTCATGGGGTCATTGTGGATGTAGCAGGCTTAGCCTTAGCATTTGGTATTGCTGTCATGGCTCCATTATTGACAGACCTCACATAACTGCCAAGGCTCCCTTATGGATGGATGGATCTAGCATATAGGTCGTGGCTTTGTCATGGACAGATCCAGCCTAGCTGTCATGGTCAGATCTGGCATATCTATCATAGCTCTATTATGTACGGATTTGACATAGCTGTCATGGCTTCATTAAAGATGGATAAGTCATAGCTATCATGGTATGATGGGAGGCTTTGGCGTAGCTGTCATGCTCGGTGTAGCTGTCACAGCTTATGCTGATGTCAGAGGCAGTACCTTGTAAATGGCTCCATCAGATTTGATGCAATAAATGGCGCAGCATGTACCACTATTCATCCCATAGCAAAAATGATGACAGTGTGAATAGAGTCTTAAATGTTTCCTCTTTCAAAATTACAAGTGAAGACAACATAAAAAAAAAATGAAAAAGATATAGGAAGGTTCTCCACCAATTATTACGGGAAAAGACTTCAGCATCAAGAAGGATAAAGGCTGTGTTTAGTAGAAGAATGTCAGAGGATTTAGGACAGGGATAAAGTGCTGAAATACTCTGTGGCGCTTCTATCTCTGACCACCCCTGGTATCTAATTAACATGTTGGGAGCAGAGTATGTGTAATAGGACGAGGTGAGACCCCAGGTGGGGGGAGGAGGTGGTCGGATAATCAGCATCTTACCTGCAAGGAGGAAGATACTAATGAGGAGTGGAGACGATCTGAGCCGCAGCCGCATTTATGAGGAGGATATGCGAATGCAAAGAAGGTGACTAATGAAGCGGCTCTGTGAAGATACAGCCGTATACAACGTAACAAATCAACCAGAAGAGTGGATGGAGGTAGAAATGGCAAATGCATCAAATCTAGTCCAAGAAGTAACAGGCTGGCACTACAGGCGCCAACTTATATATAGTGGAAGGAAGGGCAGCAGGAAACCAAAAATCACATGTACGATCATAAAGGAAGAAAATTTCCCGAACCTGTAGACTTTAAAGAAATTCAATGATGTTCAGCAGCAATATTCTCAATGTGTATGGAAAATTACAAACGGGATATCGGAAATGGGATGGATTTTATGCTCTGATACGTATAGTCCCTGTAGCCCTGGTCATTTCTAGTAGTGAGTCTGCTGACTTTTGGTTAAAGCTGGCCATACCCATCAGATAAATGCCGCCCTGCTCCCCGTCCGCCCCCGGTCCCGTCCACCCCGCCGCCTTATGCCTACCAGGAGGCGTGCCGCTCTGCTCCCCCATCTGCCCCGCCGTCATATACCTGCTGGAGAGGTGTGCTGCTCTGCTCCCCCCGCCGTCATATGCCTGGCGGGGGGCGTGCCGCTCTGCTCCCCCCGTCCTCCTCCACTGCCATATGCCTGCCGGAAAGGTGTGCTGCTCTCCTCCCCCCGCCCGCCTCCGCCGCCATATGCCTGCCGGGGAGGCGTGCCGCTCTGCTCCCCCTGTCCTCCTCCGCCGCCATTTACCTGCCGGGGAGGTGTGCCAGGGAGGTGTTCTTCTCCCCAACCCCCCCCCCCCCCCGTCCGCCTCCACACCTGTCGGGAGTTCCTGTCTGCCCCGCCACCATATGCCTGCCGGGAAGGTGTGCTGTTCTGCTCCCCCATCCTCCTCCGCCGCCAATCATAGAGCCGGGCGACTCTTCAATTGCACATCCCATCATTTCCCTGAAAGGGGTCTGTAATTTGATCAAATTCCTAGTGAAATGATGGAACGGCGCGGTCATTCTATCATTTCCAGGGATTTGATCAAATCCCTGGATTCTATCATTTCACTGCAACATATATATTGATTAGGCTCTACATAATGTTTTTTTTTTCTTTTTCTTAGAGTTTTTAGTGCGGTTTTTAAAAAATCTTTCCTATAGTGTTACAAATATGAAAAAAAATATATATTATTCTATATAGCACTGGAGCAGTGCTTGAGCACCGGACAGTAACCGTGGAAAGAGCGGCGCCGTTCTATCCCTGTGTCAGGTTAAAGAGGACGTACCTGGTGGTACATCCTCTTTAAGTCTGATTGTTGGGCATTTGAATACCGTTGGCTTTAGAAGTTTGATGCAGCCCTAGGGAGTCCTGGAAAACATGGATACATCCATAGGAGTACATAGCCATAGGCTGTATCCATGTGTTCCAGGACTCCCTAGGACTGCATCTAACTTTTTCAGCCACCGGTAATCAAATGATCGAACCGGAGCATGCTCGAGTTGCTCTTATTTCTAATTCTATATCAATTTGGAGCACTGGGTCCCATCCCCAGGAAAATAAAGAATAGAGAAAAGGACAAAAGAGATGGTAACATATCCTAGTGTAACATCTGTTAAAACCAAGGTTTGGGGTGCCAGGGTTAAGAGACACAATGGAGTGAAAGGCAGTGGATCTATTTCAGGTAGCACAAGAAGATATATATAACGTTTTGCAAGATGTGTCTGTAAGAAGGGTATCAGGGAGGATAATGGATGTCTATTTGTGTGCATATGACCAGGCACTAGTTTTATACTTAGATTTCATCCAGACGGCCGTACGTACCTCGGTTATAAGGTTATTACGCCAGTGCCAAAAAAAAAAAAAAAAACCTGCACCATCTATGGATGACTATTGTCCAGTAGCCGTCACACATGGACCTATCTTGTATTAGGAAGTATAGGAGATTCCCTTTAATCTGCATACATAATATGTCACCAGTGGTTGTGTAGCCTTAGCCATGCACAATGACTTGCTGGCTGCAGCTAGGCAGGAGTTTTGCTGTATTTCAGCTCAGTCTTTAATACAGAGGTGCCCTGGAGTCTTGTAGCTAAGCTCGGAAAGCTCGAGTTGCCATGGGAATTGTACAAGTGGCTGCCAAGTTTCCTGACTGACAGACATCAATTGGTAAGGGTAGAAGATCTGACATCTATGCCAAGGAAACTCTGGGATACAATGTGGACGCACTGTCTGGTACCTGTCACAATGTTGCTATCTTATTATACTATATTATCTTATTATAACATGCAGATAACCCGTCGGCTTCACGTCCGATATTCTGTAGTTGGAGCGCTGGTGTAAGGGGGAACAAATGGGCTCCTGTTTCGAAAAGACTAAGGGCCCAATTACACGCATCGATAATCAACCAAATCGAGCCGATTCAGCCGATTATTGCTCCGTGTTATGGCGACAAAGATCAGCCGATGAAACGATTATCGGCTGAACGTTTTATTTAGGTCAAGACCTAAAATCATTGGGCGCCAGACGCGCATGGCTACATGGCTTTTTGGAAAAAACGGATAAAAAACTGATGAAAAAAAAATGGATGCAATTGTGTGCATTCGATTTGATCTGTTTTTCCATTGACTTCCATCATAAAAAAAAAAAAAAAAAAAAAAACAGATCAGTTTTTTTTAACGTACCCAAAAACGTAGTCCGCAAAAAAAACAAACAAAAAAAAAACATTTTTTTTTTTTTTTATAATGGAGTTCAATGGAAAAACGGATTGAAACGGATGCACACAATTGCGTCCGTTTTTTTCATCCGTTTTTTTTTTGCAAAAAACAGATAAAAAACGGATTGCAAAAACGTACTGTGAACCCAGCCTAATAGTGATTTGCGGCAAATGGCTAAGATTGAACAAACTGTTCATACATTACCCCTCCGCCCTTTGCTTGCTTACCGTCACTGCGCACTGCAGATTCTCTGAGTTGACGGAACCGCCGCGGCCAGTGATTGGCTGAGCGGCCTGTCAGCTCAGAGAAGCTGCAGCACACGGCTCCAGGAAGCAAGCAGAGGGTACGAGGAGAACGGGAGCGTGCAGAGGTAATGTATCAACTGTTTAGAGCAAGGGCTGCACGGACATCGCAAGGAAAAGAGATGTGATGTGTATAAAACATAGCTTTTATTAATGTACATAGCGTGTGTCTTTGAAAAGAAGACAGGTTCTTATATTTCACCGGAAAAAATTCGGGGTGGGGCTAATTTTTGGAGAAATAAGGCCAAACAACTGACACTTTTCAGGCGGATACCTCTTTAATAAGAACAAGTTTAAGTATAGTAAGCAAATGGTGTGATCAATGATGTGTCAAATCACATACAAAAACTGGAAGTGAAACAGATAAATAACTATTCACAAAACTTGCACTATACTGTATACGGAAACCAGAATGCCACAAATCGACAGGACTCATGATAAAAAAAGGTGCATATAACTATGAAACCATACAATGTCCATACTTGCGGATCTGCAGTTACAGTATAATCCCATGGGTTTCTATGGGCCTATTCACACATCTGTAATTTTATGGGTCACCATTTCATCTTTTTTTTTTTTTTTTTTTTTTTTTACAAGTGATTTCCCACTTTTACAGATCCACAAAAAAATTACAGACACAATGCTTTTTCTGCTGACAATCTTCTATTTCGCAAATCACAGACTAAAAATTACAGTCCGCAAAAAAAAAAAAAAAAAAAAAAAAAAGTATGAATGTAGCCCAAGTTTACATCAAGGGCTCTGGATGCCAGAACTAACGTCCTGCAGCCCCCATGGTTCACCAGAACCCCCCTATGATTGCCTCCTCAGAACATTACATGGAGCTAATGAAGGCTGTGTTAGCTGAAACCCGTCCTCCATATTCCCCTTTGTTTTGCACCAATAAATAAGCATTCCTTGACTTGGTGAGTGCCGGGATCATATTTCATATTTTTAAATGCGGTACTGCAGTGCCGGGTATTGCAGTCACGTTCAATTTCTGTGAATGGTAAAATGTTATAATACCTTGCACAATCGCTACTTACTGGTACAGTGTTTTCAAATATGGAACTGTAAAGACTGCAACATTTGCACGAAGTAGGTGGCCTCTTAAAAAACTGACTGGCTATCTTATCCTGATGACCCATCCTAATAATCTATTTAAAAGAAGAACTCCGGCAAAATTTTAAAACACTGTGCGGGTACGGGAACATAAATAATCTATACTTACCTGTCCCCCTGCAGCTCTGCATTACCGTTCCCAGACCCCTGTCAGCCTCCTCCAGCTCTCCCTCCCAGCTGATAGACTGCCCGCTCAGCCAGCCAGTGACTGGGATAAGAAACCACCAGGAGAAAATTAGATCAAGTGGCGCTCAGACAGCTGGTGATGCAGTGCTGCAGGGGCAGGTAAGTATACATTCTTTATCATGTTCCCCCACCCCACCCCCTGCCTGCACTGTAGTTTTTGATTCTGCCTGACTTCTCCTTTAAGTGAATATATCTGCCAGGAATCTTCTCCTCACCCCAGTGATGTTAGGAGAACTAAATACCGCCAAAAGCCTCTTTACAGCAAGCAGACAGGTGGATGCATTTAACCTAAACCAGTTGCTGCAGACCACAATTTTTTTTTTCTTTCGAAAATCAGCATTCAGCATGGCCCTGACCATCATGAGCGCAGCTCTGGGAGTATTTAGTATCTAAATATGTGATAACATTCTGTTCTGTAGTCTCGAACCTACAGCAAGGTGTATTTACTTGCAGTCTGCAAACTAGATTACAACCTGAAAATGTAAAAACCAATGCATAAGGGCAGCACGGTAAACGCACACAAAAAGAGGAAAATCTTAGATTATCAAGGTGCAATGAAAGCCTACATTGCCAGCCGAGGGCTACCCCCATCCCCACCCCCTTTCATAGTGACTGCACAGCTGGATTTTAACTTTGCATATAAAACATGGCAGTCAAACCCCTTGATTTGTGTTGTGAAACATTAGGTAATGACGGTATATATCACTCTGCTAAACAGAGTGCTCCATACAGAGTCCGCCATGGTTAGGAGGGACTGGAAACAAAGCATATTTTCCTTCATTACGGTCCCAGTACGTTTCACAAGGTGTTGATACATATATCAGTCTCTCACAAACGGGGAAGGTGTCGCCTCTGGTTTTCTCGCTCGTTTTCGGCAGAGTCATCTGCTTTTAGTTTTCCCTCCAGCATACCGGCAACTCGGGAAGCGTCGGAAATGCTGTGACTCAGATCTGGCATGTAGCTAGGAGTGAAGGGCCTGGATTAGGCCACGGAGACACACAGCTTCATGGGAGATTCTGGTAAAGCTGTGGGTGATTTTTAAATTAATTATTTTTTTAAACTAAGAACTTCTGGAGAAGGGAAAAAAACACACAAAAGTAAAATAGTTGTGATCACTATAAAAAGCTAAAAGATTTGTGAAAGGTTCCATTCTGTATCATTGGCTATGGAAGTGGCCAGACTCATAGAAAATAATAGAATTGGTATACTATATACTATAACATTTTTAAAAGGGAACACTTAAAGACCACATCCTAGATCTTAACCCCTTGCCTCCGCAGCCTGTTTTGGCCTTAATGACCAGGCTCATTTTTCAAAATCTGACCTGTTTCACTTTATGCACTTATAGCTCAGTGATGCTTTAATGTATGCTAGCGATTCTGAGATTGTTTTTTCGTCACATATGGCACTTTATATTAGTGGCAAAATTTGGTCATTACTTTGTGTGTTTTTTGTGAAAAACATCAAAATATCATGAAAAATTTGAAAATTTTGCATTTTATGAACTTATGAAATTCTCTGCTTCTAAAAAAGGAAGTCATAGCACATAAATTAGTTACTAAATCACATTACCAATATGTCCTCTTTATTCTGGCATAATTTGGGAAACATATTTGACTTTTTTAGGCTGTTATGGGGCTTAGAAATCTATTAGCAAATTATCACATTTTCATAAAATTTCCAAAACTGATTTTTTTAGGGACCAGTTCTTTTTTTAAGTGGGTTTAGGAGGCTTGTATACTGGAAACCCCCATAAGTGACCCCATTTTGGAAACTAGACACCTCAAAGAATTAATCTAGGGGTATAATGAGCATTTTAACCCTACAGGGGCTGGAGGAAAGTATTCACAATTAGGCCTTAAAAAAATCGAAAATTTTAATTTTCCAATAATATATATGTTTAGATTAAAGTTTCTCCTTTCCAAAAGGAACATGAGAGAATCTGCACCCCAAAATTTGTAACGCAGGTTCTCTTGAGTACAACGGTACCCCATATGTGGGCGTAAACCACTGTATGGGCACACAGCCGGGCTCAGAAGGGAAGGAGCGCCAATTAGCTTTTTTAAAAAGTTTGAGCGCCAGGTGCGTTTGCAGTGCCCCTGTAGTGTCAGCAGAATAGAATCCCCCCAAAAGTCACTCCATTTTCGAAAGTACACCCCTCAAAGAATTCATCTTGGGGTAGGATGAGCATTTTGACCCCACATGCATTAGAGGAAAGTATTCAAAATTAGACAGTAAAAATGAAAAACACGAATTTTTCCAATAATATGTTCGTTTAGTTTGAAATTTCTCAATTTCACAAGGAAAAAGAGAAAAAAAGTACCCCAAAAATTGTAACGCAGGTTCTCCTGAATACAACGGTACCCCATATGTGGGCATAAACCACTGTATGGGCACACAGCGGGGCTCAGAAGGGAAGGAGCGCCAATTAGCATTTTCAGTGCAGATTTTGCTGAAGAAGTTTCTGAGCGCCAGGTGCGTTTGCAGCGCCCCTGTAGTGTACGTAGAAAAGAACCCCCCCAAAAGTCACCCCATTTTGGAAAGTGCACCCCTCAAAGAATTCATCTTGGGGTGTGGTGACCATTTTGACCCCACAGGTATTAGAGGAAAGTATTTAAAATTAGACAGTAAAAATGAAAAACTCGAATTTTTCCAATAATATGTTCGTTTAGTTTAAAATTTCTCAATTTCACAAGGAACATGAGAGAATCCGCACCCCAAAATTTGTAACGCAGGTTCTCTTGAGTACAACGGTACCCGATATGGGGGCATAAACCACTGTATGGGCACACAGGAGGGCTCAGAAGGAAGGGAGCGCCAATTAGCATTTTCAGTTCAGATTTTGCTGAAGAAGTTTCTGAGCGCCAGGTACGTTTGCAGAGACCCTGTAGTGTCTGCAGAAGAGAACCCCCCTAAAAGTCACCACATTTTGGAAAGTGCACCCCTCAAAGAATTCATCTTGCGGTGTGGTGACCATTTTGACCCCACAGGTATTAGAGGAAAGTATTCAACATAAGACAGTAAAATTGAAAAACTTGAATTTTTCCAATAATATGTTTGTTTAGTTTGAAATTTCTCAATTTCACGAGGAACAGGAGAGAAGCTGCATGCCCAAATCTGTAACGCAGGTTCCCCTGAGTAGAACGGTACCGCATATGTGGGCATAAACCACTGTATGGGCACCCAGCCGGGCTCAGAGGGGAAGGAGCGCCAATTAGCATTTTCAGTGCAGATTTTTCCGAAGAAGTTTCTGAGCGCCAGGTGCGTTTGCAGAGCCCCTGTAGTGTCAGCAGAATAGAATCCCCCCAAAAGTCACCCCATTTAGGAAAGTACACCCCTCAAAGAATTCATCTTGGGGTGCAGTGAGCGGTTTGACCCCACAGGTATTAGAGGAAAGTATTCAAAATAAGACAGTAAAAATGAAAAACTCGAATTTTTCCAATATATGTTCGTTTAGTTTAAAATTTCTCAATTTCACGAGGAATGGGAGAAAAAATGTACCCCAAAATCTGTAATGCAGGTTCTCCTGAGTACAACGGTACCCCATATGTGGGCATAAACCACTGTATGGGCACACAGCAGGGCTCAGAAGGAAGGGAGCGCCAATTTGCTGGAGCAAAACCGCAGCTAGTAACAGTTATTAGAATAGCGCAGTTACTAAAATACAATAAAAAAATGAGATTACAGGTAATGTGGGGTGGTTACGGGCAACCAGGGGTGGTTATGGGCAACCTGAGGTGGTTACAGGTAATCAGGGGTGGTCACGGATAATCTGGGGTGGTTACGGGCAACCTGCGGTGGTAACGGGCAACGTGGGGTGGTTACGGATAAACTGAAGTGCTTATAGGTAATCTGGGATGGGAACCTGTAACGTGCGGTGGTCGGGGGCAACGTGCGGTGGTCGGGGGCAACGTGCGGTGGTCGGGGGCAACGTGCGGTGGTCGGGGGCAACGTGCGGTGGTCGGGGGCAACGTGCGGTGGTCGGGGGCAACGTGCGGTGGTTAGAGGCAATCTGGGGGGAATTACATGTGATTAGGGGCAACATGGGGTGGTTACAGACAATCTGCGGTGGTTATGGGCAACATGGGGTGGTTACAGACAATCTGGGGTGGTTACGGATAAACGGAAGTGCTTATAGGTAATCAGGGGTGGGTACATGTAATTTTGGGTGGTTACGGCAATCTGGAGGGGGTCACTGGCAACGTGTGTGAGTTAGAGGCAACGTGCGGTGGTTAGAGGCAATCTGGTGGGAATTACATGTGATTAGGGGCAACCTGGGGGGGTTACAGACAATCTGCGGTGGTTATGGGCAACATGGGGTGGTTACAGACAATCTGTGGTGGTTACGGGCAACCTGGGGGGGTTACAGACAATCTGCGGTGGTTATGGGCAACATGGGGGGGTTACAGACAATCTGGGGTGGTTACGGATAAACTGAAGTGCTTATAGGTAATCAGGGGTGGGTACATGTAATTTTGGGTGGTTACGGCAATCTGGTGTGGTTACGGGCAATCTGGAGGGGGTCACTGGCAACGTGTGTGAGTTAGAGGCAACGTGCAGTGGTTACGTGCAATATGGGGGGGTTACGGGCAATCGGGGCTGATTACGGACCATCTGGAGGGGCTCACTGGCAATTTGGGGTGGTTACGGGCAACGTGCGGTGGTTATGGGCAATGTGTGGTGGTTATAGGCAACGTGCGGTGGTTATGGGCAACGTGCGGTGGTTATGGGCAACGTGCGGTGGTTATGGGCAACGTGCGGTGGTTATGGGCAACGTGCGGTGGTTAGTGGCAACGTGCGGTGGTTATGGGCAACGTGCGGTGGTTATGGGCAACGTGCGGTGGTTATGGGCAACGTTCGGTGGTTATGGGCAACGTGCGGTGGTTATGGGCAACGTGCGGTGGTTATGGGCAATGTGTGGTGGTTATAGGCAATGTGTGGTGGTTATAGGCAACGTGCGGTGGTTATGGGCAACGTGCGGTGGTTAGTGGCAACGTGCGGTGGTTATGGGCAGCGTGCGGTGGTTATGGGCAACGTGCGGTGGTTATTGGCAACGTGCGGTGGTTAGTGGCAACGTGCGGTGGTTATGGGCAGCGTGCGGTGGTTATGGGCAGCGTGCGGTGGTTAGTGGCAACGTGCGGTGGTTAGTGGCAATGTGCGGTGGTTATGGGCAATGTGCGGTGATTACGTGCAATCTGGGGCGGATACGGGCAATCTGGGGCAGATATGGGCAACCTGCGGTGGTTACGGGTACTTTGGGGGGGGCTAGGGGTAATCTGGGAGTAAAGTGCAATTATTACTATAATAAAAAGTGTGTGTTTTATTTTTTTGTATGTTTGTCACTTTTTGTACTTTATACATTAATTATCACTGTATTACTATGATTACTGTGATATTTTCTATCACAGTAATCATAGTTCAGTGACAGAGACCAAATTGGTCTCTGTCACTTTAAATTTTCTGAGATAACTGATTCTGGAGCGCATGCGCACTTCAGAATCAGCCTGGACGTCGAGGAGGACGGAGCTCCGTGGATCAGGTAACGTATGCGGGGAAGGGGGGGTGACTGGGGGACGGGGGTGACTGGGGGGGTGGGGGGGTGGGGGGGGTTTGCGAAGGTGACACTTTTTATCCCCTGTCACCAATGATTTATGGTGACAGGGGATAAAAAGTGCTGATCAGCACTGGGAACAGGCGATCGGCGGTATATAGTATATACCGCCGATCGCCTGCTCCGGGACCACACGGGGGGGTCCCCGATCACTGCCCCATGCTCTCCGCTACCTCCGGTGGCGGAGAGCATGGGGCTTTGATCACTAATTAATTTCCATCCCTGCGAACAAACATCGTTTGTTCGCAGGGATGGGGGCGGCCATCTTGGATCTGATGGCCGCCCGGGTAGGGTGATCGGGGGGCTGATCTGGGGTCTGAGGGGACATTTTTCATCTCCCCCCACCGTGGATTCACGGTAGGGGGAGATGAAAACTATCGGCGGCGCCGGTAATGCCCGGTACCGGCGGATCGCCGCTAAAACGGTAGTAGCGGCGATCCACCGGTATCGGAGGACGAGGGGAGGGGGCCGGGGGACACAGACTGAGTGGCGGTGGGGGGAGGCAGCGTTCTGCAGCCTCCCCCCGCCGCCCGATCGGCGGGGGACACTGAATCTCCCCATAGACGCTGCGGTCGCATTGACCGCGGCGTTTATGGGGTTAACTGCCCGGGGGGGAGCGCGGCTCCCCTCCGGGCAGTGGCAGCAGGAGGATGCTGTGTGACACAGCCTCCTCCTGCTGCCCGATCTCACCTAGGGACAGAGGGGGGAGGCAGGGAAAGCATGACGTCCAGGGACGTCATGATGCATTCTGCCACTGCTTTTCATGACGTCCCTGGACGTCATATTGGGGGAAGGGGTTAATGAGTGAAATATCCCAATTGTAAATCTTTATTGATTATATAGTGGAATACATTAATAATAATAAAACATAAAAATTGTAAATCAATGTAAATCAATATTAGTATCCTTCCATGGAGGTCTGGACTAACATCCCATGGAGGTGTGGACTAAGATCCCATGGAGGTCTGGACTAATACCCCATGGAGGTCTGGACTAATACCCCATGGAGGTCTGGACTAAGATCCCATGGAGGTCTGGACTAAGATCCCATGGAGGTCTGGACTAAGATCCCATGGAGGTCTGGACTAAGATCCCATGGAGGTCTGGACTAATGTCCCATGGAGGTCTGGACTAAGATCCCATGGAGGTCTGGACTAAGATCCCATGGAGGTCTGGACTAAGATCCCATGGAGGTCTGGACTAAGATCCCATGGAGGTCTGGACTAAGATCCCATGGAGGTCTGGATTTGGAATGATACTCAAAATCAAAGTGGAAAATCACATTACAGGCTCATCCAACCTCAGTAGAAAAGGCCTCCAGACAAGGACAGAAGGCCCAGTAGTGTGTGTGGCCTCCATGTGCCTGTATGACCTCTCTACAACACCTGGGCATGCTCCAGATGAGGAAGTGGATGTTCTCCTGAGGGATCTACTCCCAGGCCTGGATTAAAGGATCAGTCAACTCCTCGTCTGTTGTGGGGCAAAGTAGCGTTGGTGGATGCAACAAAACATGATGTTCTTGATGTGCTCAGTTGGATTCAGGTCTGGGGAACAGACGGACGAGTCCATAGCTTCAATGCCTTTATCTTGCAGGAACTACTGACACACTCCAGCCACGGGAGGTCTAGCATTGTCCTGCATTAGGAGGAACCCCAACCGCACCATCATATGGTCTCACAATGGGTCTGAGGATCTCATCCCAGTACCTAAAAGCAGTCAGGCTACTTCTGGAAGCACATGGGGTGATCCAAAGAAAGATCAGCAATGAATCCATCTTTCTAACCGCTGCTTTCACTTATTCTCTTTCATCTCTTTCATGACGGTACTTGCAATGCTAGTTTTTAGCGCTGAACTTTTTTAATGGCTAAAATGAACAGATCTTTTTTGGGAGTCTGATGCTGACTTATAAACACAGACGAGGGATTTACGTTGCAAATCGCTGATCTCATGTATCGGCTGGCGATTCATTTTGTCTAGTAAAGGTGGCTCATTTATGCTAGTGCTCCGGTAAGGTATCTTGGGACAGTATCCAGTAGCAGTACAGTATACACTGTATCCAATGGATACGGCCCTAGGAGACCTCACCAGGGAACCGCAGCACTTTTTTAGACAAAACCAGTCAGTCGGTATTTGGCTATTTGTATAGTAAATTCGCTCATCTCTGTTTATGAAATCCATCAAGATTTCCACTACTTCTGCAGCTCACAGAGCACTGCACACATCAATCTAAAGCAGGGATGGGGAATCGTCAGCTGGTGCAAAACTACAACTCCCATCATGCCTGATAAAATAACAGATCACATGAGAAATGTCAGTCTTTATCCTGAAGATCTTGGTCGCAGAAAAGGCATTATTACTCATTGTTGTAACAGAACATTGGTAATGAACACACTAATATCCAACTGTGATGTCACAGGTCAAATAGAAGAAACAATGATGTCACGGCAGGCATACAGTAAATAGAGATGAGCACAACTGGAGCAGTCATTCTCTATGGGCGCCGGACTCTGGTGAGTGCGCGCATGGCTTCCGACGGGGTTTGGGACCAGGACTTCGAGGAAGGAGTAAGTATATGGGACTCCACCAGGGGGTCGGACAGCCTTCACCCCGGTAGCTGGGGTAACAGGCTTCCTTTAAATGGGCGCAGTCACATGTCAGAGAGACAATCAATACTGATCGGTCGCGATCTGAACACTCTGACCCCAACCAATCAGTACAACAATAGAGACCATACAAGCACTCAATGACAGTGAAATGTATACTGCTTACAGACACTTACCACATCGCTGGGCAGAGCTGAAAGGTCATTGAAAGGAGTTTCCAATGAGTTTGTGTCCACATTGAGTAATACCACATCATCCAGAGATCGGCTTCTCACCCTCTAAAACACACAATGAACTATCAGACCTGGATATAAGAATATCTGCAATTAGACGCTCTTCTATAAAGAAGTAATAACCAGTCCCCGGGGTGCTGTTCTGGGTTTCTGATTTCTGAAGCAAAACATAACACACTCAAAACTACAATACAAATAATAAGGGGTTATCCAGGATTAACATAGCTGCTTTCTGCTAAAAACATACAGTGCCACCCATGTCCTTAGGTTGTGTGTAGTATTACAACTTGGTTACTTTTACTACAATGGAAAAGAGCTGAAATACCCCACACAAAGGTCAGGAGGCGCAGTGTCTGAGGACAGGAGTGGAGGCGCAGTGTCTGAGGACAGGAGTGGAGGCGCAGTGTCTGAGGACAGGAGTGGAGGCGCAGTGTCTGAGGACAGGAGTGGAGGCGCAGTGTCTGAGGACAGGAGTGGAGGCGCAGTGTCTGAGGACAGGAGTGGAGGCGCAGTGTCTGAGGACAGGAGTGGAGGCGCAGTGTCTGAGGACAGGAGTGGAGGCGCAGTGTCTGAGGACAGGAGTGGAGGCGCAGTGTCTGAGGACAGGAGTGGAGGCGCAGTGTCTGAGGACAGGAGTGGAGGCGCAGTGTCTGAGGACAGGAGTGGAGGCGCAGTGTCTGAGGACAGGAGTGGAGGCGCAGTGTCTGAGGACAGGAGTGGAGGCGCAGTGTCTGAGGACAGGAGTGGAGGCGCAGTGTCTGAGGACAGGAGTGGAGGCGCAGTGTCTGAGGACAGGAGTGGAGGCGCAGTGTCTGAGGACAGGAGTGGAGGCGCAGTGTCTGAGGACAGGAGTGGAGGCGCAGTGTCTGAGGACAGGAGTGGGGGCGCAGTGTCTGAGGACAGGAGTGGGGGCGCAGTGTCTGAGGACAGGAGTGGGGGCGCAGTGTCTGAGGACAGGAGTGGTGGCGCAGTGTCTGAGGACAGGAGTGGGGGCGCTGTGTCTGAGGACAGGAATGGTGACACTGTGTCTGAGGATAGGAATGGTGACACTGTGTCCAAGGATAGGAGTGGTCGTGCTGTGTCTGAGGATAGGAGTGGTGGCACTGTGTCCGAGGATAGCAGTTGTGGCCCTCTGTCTGAAGACAGGAATGGTGGCGCTGTGTCTAAGGACAGGAATGGTGGCACTGTGTCCGAGGATAAGAGTGGTGGCACGGTGTCCGAGGATAGGAGTGGTGGCACTGTGTCCGAGGATAGGAGTGGTGGCACTGTGTCCGAGGATAGGAGTGGTGGCACTGTGTCCGAGGATAGGAGTGGGGGTGCTGCGTCAGAGGATATGAGTGGGGGTGCTGCGTCAGAGGACAGGAGTGGTGGCGCTGTGTCTGAGTACAGGAGTGGTAGCGCAGTTTTTGAGGACAGGAGTGGGGGCGCTGTGTCTGAGGACAGGAGTGGTGGTGCTGTGTCTAAGGACAGGAGTGGGGGCACTGTGTCTGTGGACAGGAGTGGGGGCGCTGTGTCTGAGGACAGGAATGGTGGCGCTGTGTCTGAGGACAGGAGTGGTGGCGCTGTGTCTGAGGACAGGAGTGGGGGCGCTGTGTCTGAGGACAGGAGTGGGGGCGCTGTGTCTAAGGACAGGAGTGGGGGCGCTGTGTCTAAGGACAGGAGTGGGGGCGCTGTGTCTGAGGACAGGAATGGTGGCACTGTGTCTGAGGACAGGAGTGGGGGCGCTGTGTCTGAGGACAGGAGTGGTGGCGTTGTGTCTGAGGACAGGAATGGTGGCACTGGGTCCGAGGATAGGAGTGGTGGCACTGTGTCTGAGGACAGGAGTGGTGGTACTGTGTCTGAGGACAGGAGTGGTGGTACTGTGTCTGAGGACAGGAGGGGCGCTGTTTTTGAGGACAGGAGTGGGGGTGCTGTGTCTGAGGACAGGAGTGGTGGCGCTGCGTCCAAGGACAGGAGGGGTGGTGCTGTGTCCGAGGACAGGAATGGTGGCGCTGTGTCTGAGGACAGGAATGGGGGCGCTGTGTCTGAGGACAGGAATGGGGGCGCTGTGTCTGAGGACAGGAGTGGTGGTGCTGTGTCTAAGGACAGGAGTGGGGGCACTGTGTCTGTGGACAGGAGTGGGGGCGCTGTGTCTGAGGACAGGAATGGTGGCGCTGTGTCTGAGGACAGGAGTGGTGGCGCTGTGTCTGAGGACAGGAGTGGGGGCGCTGTGTCTGAGGACAGGAGTGGGGGCGCTGTGTCTGAGGACAGGAGTGGGGGCGCTGTGTCTAAGGACAGGAGTGGGGGCGCTGTGTCTAAGGACAGGAGTGGGGGCGCTGTGTCTGAGGACAGGAATGGTGGCACTGTGTCTGAGGATAGGAGTGGTGGCGCTGTGTCTGAGGACAGGAGTGGGGGCGCTGTGTCTGAGGACAGGAGTGGTGGCGTTGTGTCTGAGGACAGGAATGGTGGCACTGGGTCCGAGGATAGGAGTGGTGGCACTGTATCAGAGGATAGGAGTGGTGGCACTGTATCAGAGGATAGGAGTGGTGGCACTGTGTCTGAGGACAGGAGTGGTGGTACTGTGTCTGAGGACAGGAGTGGTGGTACTGTGTCTGAGGACAGGAGGGGCGCTGTTTTTGAGGACAGGAGTGGGGGTGCTGTGTCTGAGGACAGGAGTGGTGGCGCTGCGTCCAAGGACAGGAGGGGTGTAGTTTGTGTAGGACAGCAGTGGCGCAGTTTCTGTAGGACAGCAGTGGAGCTGTTTCTGGAGGACAGAGGTGGCGCTGTTTCTGGAGGGAAGCAGCCATGTTTTTCTAATGCTGGTTATGGTTAATAGAATAGACATGGATTCTGTAATGTGCAGAAAGGCCAACATCAAACATGGCATTGTGGGAAAAGGATCTGGTTACTAATCCTTTCGCATTTACATTCATTATGTGGTCATGGCTGGAAAAAAAAAAAGCTTCCATGTTGAATTGCCAAAACCAGCTGAAACTCTTATCCCTGGCATGAGAGCCTGAAATGAAGCTCACACATGGGAAAATATTCCTAGATGTGAATGTACAGGATCATTACAGGAACCAAAATGATGACCTTTTTTGCCAAAGCAATTTTCTTTTTTTACCCTGACCCTAAATTAAAGCAAACTCTGCAGCTAACTACGTTTCGGCCATTAAAGTAAAAGTTTGTCAGTCCATGGGAGGAAATGAATATCCATGATAGGATGATTATTACAGATGGGCGTACATGCCAGACGTTCAGGTTCGCACCAACTCAGCATTTAAAATTTGCTGCCTGGAGAAGGTGGATGCAGCTCAAGGACTGACTGGGAAAACATGCATACAGCCTATGGCCATGTTACCACTGCGTAAGTTTCGCAATAATCAAGGCCGTTGTAACAACGGCCGTGATAACTACGGAACTTACGTAGTGCTGCCTTCTAATGAAATCCCGGGCGGAGTGCATACACATAGTATGCACTCCAGCCGGGATCCCTAGCGGTGCCGCAAGAAACTGACAAGTCAGTTTTCTGCGGCCGCTTTTCAGTGCAAAATCTGTCAGTTCACACAATGGAGCGCGCAGCTCCGGACGCACGCTCCATTGTGTGTGGCGGGGAATTCGGTTGCGAACTGCAGTACCGTCTGCGATGATCTTCTCTGACATGGCCTATGGCTGTAACCATGTTTTCTAGTCACTCTTAGGGATGCATCAAACTTCAGCAGCCACCGGTAATGAAATGTTGCACGCTCGGGTTCGGACAGACCTGAGCATGCTCGAGTTGCGCTCATCTCTAAAAATATAACATCAGAAGGTACCCTACCTCTATGAGGCTGAAGTGAACTCCAATAAGATAAGGCATCGGGGCACTGAAATACAAAGAAAAGTAAAACTTGTCAAAACGACGATGATAAAAAAAAATAAAAGCACAGGACACAAAACATGGACAATGGATGATATATCTGCTATGGAATAGGATAATCCTCCTTCTCCGCTATGTAAGGATGAGCACAAGGTGCCATCACACTAACATCCTCCAATATGCCTGTCATCTGTTCGGTATTAGTATAGTCACATAATTAACCCTTTCAGGGGAAGTGATTATATGGATGAACATCAGACCCCATCATCAGCTGGCCACCTCAGTTGCTTTGAGTTGATATCATCTTTAAAAGGGGTACTCAGGCGATTTTTTTTCCTCTCTCTTTCAAATGAACTGATATCAGAAAGTTACACAAATTTGTAATTTACTTCTATTTAAAAATTTCCAGTCTTCTAGTACTTATGAGCTGCTGTATGTCCTGCAGGAAGTGGTGTATTCTTTCCAGTCTGACACAGTGCTCTCTGCTGCCACCTCTGTCCATGTCAGGAACTGTCCAGAGCAGTAGCAAATCCCTATAGAAAACCTCTCCTGCTCTGGACAGTTCCTGACATGGACAGAGGTGGCAGCAGAGAGCAGTTTCATACTGGGAAGAACACACCACTTCCTGCATGACATACAGCAGCTGATAAGTACTGGAAAACTTACATAGTAACATAGTAAATAAGGTTGAAAGAAGACAAGAGTCCATCAGGTTCAACCTAGGAAAATCCTACTGTGTTGATCCAGGAAGGCGAAAAACCCCTATGGGGCAGAAGACAAACGCCCCACCACAGGGAGAAACTCCCCCCCCCCCCCCTCCCCCGACTGCAATGGCAACCAGAACAATCCCCGGATCAACGTATCACCAGAAATCTAATGCCCATAACTTGTAATATTATATTTTTCAAGAAAAGCATCCAGGCCTCCCTTGAACTTATTTACTGAATCAGCCATGACAACATCATGTGGCAGAGAGTTCCACAGTCTTACCGCTCGTACAGTAAAGAACCCGCGTCGATGCTGATGATGAAATCTTCTTTCCTCTAGACGTAGAGGATGCCCCCTTGTCATTGTTACAGACCTAGGAGTAAAAAGACCACTACAAAAATCTCTGTACTGTCCATTCATATATTTGTACATTGTGATCAGATCGCCCCTAAGACGTCTTTTTTCTAGCGTAAATAACCCCAAGCGTGATAACCTGTCCTGGTACTGTAACCCACCCATTCCCTTAATGACCTTTGTTGCCCTCCTCTGCACCCGCTCCAGTTCACCTATGTCCTTCTTATATACCGGTGCCCAAAACTGTACACAGTATTCCAAGTGTGGTCTGACCAGTGATTTATAAAGAGGCAAAACTATGTTCTCATCTTTAGCATCTATACCTCTTTTGATGCATCCCATTATTTTATTAGCCTTGGCAGCTGCTGCCTGGCACTGATCACTAAAGTTGAGTTTACTGTCCACCAATACCCCCAGGTCCTTTTCGGAAGTAGTTTTACCCAGTGTTTTATTATTTAGCACATAACTGTACTTATTATTTCTATGGCCCAAATGCATAACCTTACATTTATCCACATTAAACTTCATTTGCCATTTCTCCGCCCAAGCCTCTAGCTTCTCCAAATCCCTCTGTAATATGATATTATCCTCCTCTGTACTGATACTTTACCCAGTTTAGTATCATCTGCAAAAATGGAGATTCTGCTCTGTAGCCCCTCTACAAGATCATTAATAAAAATATTAAAAAGAAGTGGACCCAACACTGACCCCTGTGGTACCCCACTAGTAACTAAAACCCAATCTGAATATGTTCCATCAATGACCACCCTCTGTTTTCTATCACACAACCAGTTACTTACCCATTTGCATACGTTTTCCCCGAGTCCCAGCATCCTCATTTTGTAGACCAACCTTTCATGCGGCACAGTATCAAATGCCTTTGAAAAGTCCAGATACACAACATCCACAGCCTCCCCCAGGTCCAGTCTATAACTTACCTCTTCATAGAAGCCGATCAGATTAGTCTGACAGGACCGATCCCTCATAAATCCATGCTGGTGCTGAGTCATAAGATTATTTTCATTAAGATACTCCAGTATAGCATCTCTTACAATCCCCTCAAATACTTTACCTACTATAGATGTTAGACTTACGGGCCTGTAGTTTCCAGGATCACTCCTTGACCCCTTCTTGAATATTGGTACCACATTAGCTATGCGCCAGTCCTGTGGAAGAATCCCTGTCGTAATAGAATCTTTAAATAATAGGAATAACGGTCTGTCTAACACAGTATTTAATTCTTGCAAAACTCTAGGATGGATACCTTCTGGGCCCGGTGATTTATGGATTTTAATATTTTTAAGGCGTTTCCCCACTTCTTGTTGTGTTAGGCAGGTGAGATTTATGGGAGGATTAACATTATCCCTAGTCATATCGTCTGTTATGGGATTCTCCTCTGTGAATACAGTAGAGAAGAATGTATTTAGTAGATTGGCCTTTTCCTCTTCCCCCTCCACCATTACACCCAGATTATTTTTGAGGGGACCAACATTTTCGGTTTTAAGTCTTTTGTTATTTATATAGGTGAAGAACATTTTGGGATTTGTTTTACTTTCTTTGGCTATCCTTCTTTCTGTTGCTATTTTTGCTTCTTTTATTTGCGTTTTACACATTCTATTCTTCTGTCTATAGTTGCTCAATGCTTCCCCACTACCTTCTTGTTTTAGTTGTCTGAATGCTTGTTTCTTATCATTTATTGCACCCCTTACAGCTGTAGTTAACCACATTGGATTTCTCTTATTTCTACTACGTTTATTCCCATATGGTATGTGTCGTTCACACGATTTACACAGGATGCTCTTAAATATGTCCCATTTCTCTTGTGTACTTTTATTTCTGAAGGCATTGTCCCAGTCTATGTTCCCAAGGTCCTCTCTTAGTTTTTGGAAATTAGCCTTCCTGAAATTTAATGTTTTTGTAGCCCCTCTGCTAATCATTTTATTGAAGGATAATTGAAAACTTACTATGTTATGGTCACTATTACCTAGGTGACCCCCCACCTCTATTTTTGATAATCTGTCGGGCCTATTGGTTAAGATCAGGTCCAGAAGGGCCCCCCCTCTTGTTGGTTCCTCTACTAGTTGGGAAAGGTAATTATCTTTTACTATTTCCAAAAACACGCTTCCCTTCCTAGAGCTGCAGGTTTCTGCTTTCCAGTTGATATTTGGGTAGTTAAAGTCCCCCATAATAATGACTTCCCCCTGCTTCGCTGCCGCATCTATTTGTCTTATAAGAAGATTTTCTGATTCTTCCACTATACTAGGCGGTTTATAAATCACTCCTATAAGAATTTTATTATTCTTCGTCCCTCCCCTTATTTCTACCCAAAGAGACTCCACATTATCATCACATATATCCTCCCGCAGAATAGGCTTAAGGCATGATTTAACATATAGACAGACCCCTCCCCCTTTCTTATTTTTACGGTCATTTCTGAATAGACTATAACCCTGGATATTAACGGCCCAGTCATAGGTCTCATCCAGCCATGTCTCGCTTATCCCCACTATATCATATTTCTCTTCAACCATTATGAGTTCTAATTCCTCAGCTTTATTAGTGAGGCTTCGAGCATTAGTATACATACATTTAATATATTTGTCCATATTCCCTTTCCTTTTATCACTAGTGACTATTCTAACCCCTCCCGCCGCTCCACCCCCAGTTCCATAATCTAGGCCCAGCTCTCCATCTACTCTGTCTTTACTTACTATATTGTAGTTGCCCTCCCCCCCGGTCCCTAGTTTAAACACTCCTCCAACCTCTTAGCCATCTTCTCCCCCAGCACGGCTGCACCCTCCCCATTGAGATGCAGCCCGTCCCTACCGTAGAGCCTGTAACCGACCGAGAAGTCGGCCCAGTTCTCCATGAACCCAAACCCCTCTACCCTACACCAGCTCTTGAGCCACTTATTTACCTCCCTAATCTCCCGCTGTCTCTCAGGTGTGGCTCGTGGTACAGGTAATATTTCGGAAAATATCACCTTGGAGGTCCTAGTTTTAAGCTTCCTGCCTAAGTCCTTGAAATCATTTTTAAGGACCCGCCACCTACCTCTAACTTTATCATTGGTGCCAATGTGCACCATGACTGCTGGGTCATCGCCAGCCCCTCCCAGTAATCTGTCAGCCCGATCCGCGATGTGACGAACTCGAGCGCCAGGAAGGCAACACACTGTTCGACGATCCCGGTCTTTGTGACAGATTGCCCTGTCTGTCCCCCTAATAATTGAGTCCCCCACTACCAGTACCTGCCTGGCCTGCCCTGAACTCCTGTTTCCCACCTTACTGGAGCAGACACCCCCCTGGCTTTCAGAGGCAGTGTCCTGCTGCAGCAATGCCACCCCTGAATCAACATCCCCCTCATCCGCCAATTTGGCAAACTTGTTGGGGTGTGCCAGATCAGGACTGGCCTCCCTCACACTCTTCCCTCTACCCCTTTTTCTAACTGTGACCCAACTAGCTGCCTCTTCCTCCTGTACCTCCATGCTATCACACTCTCCCCCATCTACCCCTTGGAGTGCTTGCTCAGTCAGAAGCAGACCCCTTTCCAGTTTGCCAATGCATCTCAATCGTTGCAGCTGCTCATTTAGATCCAGGATCTGGGCTTCCAAACCAGCAACATGCACACATCTCCCACAATGGTATGCACCCTCGATCGGTTGATCAAGGATTGCATACATCGCACAAGATGTACATTGGGCCGCATTGTCAAACATGGCGCTCATTTATATGGGGATATTATGTATAAAGAAAGAAAAAACAAACAAGCAACAAAAGCAAACAATGTGTTCAAAAGCAAATAAACAATTTGTTTTCTTCTAAAACTCCCCGAATCTAAAGTCCCAGAATATTAAAGTCCCACACTTGAGACAAAAACACACTTTAGATCAAAAACTCGCACGCTCCAAAACTCGCTCACAATACAATATAGAAGTACTTAGCTTGCAGAGTTTGTTGCTTCTGGCTCCTGTGTTGAGATTTTTAAATAGAAGTAAATTACAAATCTATAACTGTCTGACACCAGTTGATTTAAAAGAATTTTTTTTTCCCTTTAAGGGTCCTTTTAGACAGCTAGATCAGTGCCTGGTATGTATCTTCTGCTTTACATGGATAATCGCTCTGTGGAATAGAGAAAACGATCAGCCGATAATCGTGTCATCGGCTGATCGTTTATTTAGGTTCAAACCTTAAATCATCGGGCACTGACTGCGCATCAAAGCGTGGAATAGCGATGCACAGCAGACGACCAACGATTTCACCAGCACCATACATTACCTATACATATTGCAGGTCTTCACCTGCGCTCCTTCTTCCTTCCGGTCCCATGTGCAGCAGCAGCTTCGGTGTGGCCTGTGAGCTGACAGACCGCTCAGCCAATCACTGCCCAGGACCCCCGCATCCAGTGATTGGCTGAGCGGTCTGTCAGCCCAGACAGGCCGCACCGAAGCTGCTGCTGCGCGCTGTACCGGGAGGAAGAAGAAGCGCAGGAAAAGACCTGCAACATATGTAGGTAATGTATAGTGTTTAAACAAAGGCTGCAAGGACATCGGTAACGATTATCGCTAAACGATTATCGGGCCGTGTAATAGGCCCAGTAAACGAGTGCCGATCTAGCAGATCGACGCTTGTTTAAATTATTGATCGGGCCCCTATCGGCCCGTGGAATATGATTGGTGGGGGTCCCCACCCATAAGTTATCTGTTATCCTATGGACAGGGATTTGTCCAGTCCATCAGTCATTCCCCTTACAATACATGTCAATTCTAAGAAGTTTAAAGGGGTTTTCCAGCATTAGAAAAACATGGCCACTTACTTCCAGGGACAGCACCACTTTTGTCTCCAGTTCAGGTGTGGTTTGCAATTTAGCTCCATTCACTTCAATGGAACTCGCAATGGGGTCGCAAAACCGCATCCAAAGTGGAGACAAGAGTGGTGCTGTCTCTAGACGAAAGTGGCCATGTTTTTCAAACGCTGGATAACCACTTTAATGTGAATCCTGTTCATACTCCATTGGTTTTGGTTGCGGGGACCATCGGAAAGATTTCCTGTTATCCAGCCTCTGACGGCTGTGTGTTCTGGAATAAACCGTATGAAGGCCTCCTGTATGCGCTCACACACAGACCATTTGGTGACTTCACACGGCACCGCCAAAATCTTATTTTCTGACTGTCACTGGAATGTCCCAAACTCAATTAGAGGGATAAGTAGTCACGGAAAAGGAGCCGATTCAGACTCGCTCAGATGCTGATTTGTCCAAATTAAGTAATTCTGAGAAGATACAAGACAGTTGTGTAGAAAACTCCAGCTTTCTGGACCCTGAAGAACAATTCATCTCTGTGTGAGAGTAATTACCGAAGATGCTGCGGCCACAGATTCATTTCAGTGGGGAAAACAGACCACCCGCGCGTCACAGACCACCCTGAAATAGTGACCGCCTTACCATGAAGGGATAAGAACTCCACTGATGTATGTCAGAGCTCAAAGAATACAGTAATACAGTCAGCTACTCTTTTTATCATGTATACCTTATGGTATGTCATAGGCTTGTATCTCCTAGTTGGCAAATATTACATAGAGTGTTTCATGGTAGCAGACTATAATATAAGGCACATTAAAAAAAAGAGTTATCCAGCACTACAAAAACATGGCCACTTTTCCCCCTCTCTTGTCTCCAGATGGGGTGGGGTTTCAAACTCTGCTCCATTGAAGTAAATGGAGCTTAATTGCAAACCACACCTGAACTGGTGTATGCCTTGTCTACAGGTCCAATCACTGGGAACCCCAACAACAAGAAGCAGGTGTGCACGACCAGAGCTGCAGTCATTCATCGTGAGGAGTCAGGGGGGAGGTCAGACCTCCTGAGAATATGGATACTCTCCAGGTATATAACCATGCATCTAAAACAAAAAGTGAAGCTAATGTCAACTAAAAAACTATTACTTTGTATCTACAACTGCTTTAGAAACCTATATGTTTCCATGGTAACAGACTACAAACAACGCCAGTGTAGTCTGATCCAGGAGTTATACGTCCTACTTCTTGCCCACTCTCAGACTGAAGGTTGCTAAAGCGAATGTACCACTAGGTACATCAACTTTCTGTTGTTAACATGATCAGACAGGCAGCGGCACGGAGATGGCAGTGCTGCAGTCCTTTTTTTTAACCAACGCCCAGTTCCAGCATACAGCATCTGTCTATCCTTGAGTACAGTGTTCCCGCATGAAGCACTGGTGGGGAGGCCCGCCGGCCTCCAGTGTGGTGAAACCCCCTCTGTGACCCGGGTCCATTAGAATAGACTGCCATTATGCGCGAGAACCAGGTGTCAGATCAAAAAAGGGCTGTGGCACTTGCATCACCGTTTCGGGGACGGTCTATTCATGTAAAAAAACACAAATCAGTGTACCTGTTGGTCCATTCGCTTTAAGAAATAGGGGACACATTTATACCAATATAACTGAATTAGACTACTGATCATTCCATTCTATACGCCTTGGAACAACAACAATAAAAAAAATTACATAACCAGAAAGTCTAACTTCCTAATATGCAATGTATTCTAGGATCTGTATTGTTTCTTTACTATGGAGCTACTTCAGGGGATGTAAACAATCTATATTCTTCTCATATCCAGTGAAGATGCCCACAAGCATGTGAAGAAAGTAATACCCTACATATTCTGACCGCCATGCTGCTGGTGAGGCTGTTGTCAGTGTCTTTCATTTCTTAAGGATCAAAGAATATCAGTCAACGCAGAAGCTCAAAGGCCTTCCTCAGGCCGCATCAATCTCTGCTTCAGCCACACAATCCACTCCTTCTCTGCTTTATCCTAAAGAGATTTTCCCATCAAGCTAAACAGAGCTAAACTAATCCCTGATCTAATATTCGGGTGTAATATAGTGAGATTTTACTTATCGCACATTATCACAGGTGTTTACTATAGGAGTAGCTATATGTGACACTGACCGGTGGTGCTCATACGTGCCGTAATCCTGGTTCTCTCTAGATAACTGGAACTCTCACATTGCCTTTTCTTTACTTTTAAAGGACCGTTCATGAGCAGGAGACAGTATCACACAGGTCAACCAGCCATGCTTATTGAAGGCAGCGCAGTAACCAATGTTTTTCCATCAGGTATCTATATATCAGCAAGGGAAGTTATATTGTACAAAAGTGGCTTTATTCACTCCACAGCATCATATGTTCTGTATACTTCCAGAGTACATGGACAATGGGTGACACTAGAAAGATAGCCTTCTTCCTTGAGAGAGAACAAAAATGCTCACTACTCACTACACTAGCTGGAGAAACAGCTCCCTTCCACCATATCATAAGTGGGATGGCATATAGACAGAACATTCTCTTACATGTTGACTGGTGGGGATCTGGCTGCCTGAACCCCGACACTTGCAGGAAACTAGGTAAGTGCTGCTGCAGCTTCTTCCCTTCTGTATTGAATAGAGCTGAGCCGCAGTCCCTGCATAGTGGCTAGGAGCAGCACTGTGATGGGAAAAGATGGAGGAGGCTTCTCCTTGAATCAGGGGTTCCTGAGATCAGCCCTGCCCTGATTTTAACAAAACACAGCAAATCACTGAGCTCAGGGAGACCAGTGAAAAAATTCCAATCAAGTACTCAATCAAGAGTCTCCACTGATGCCCCAAAAAATATAAATATGCAAAAAAGGAGTCCATGGAGCCTCGGTTGCGAGTCTCAAAACACAGGAATAACCAGATATCCCTAGCCTGTTGCCACGGGGTGCCTCCAGATGGGGAGAGCACCACACCATTCTGATAGGTAGCCCCTTAAGTCCCACTCGGTTGCGAGCATTGGAACATAAATAGGGAAACACCAGGGTGGTCCCTTTTGTGTCAAAGTCTAACTCAAGGTGCGAGTATTGTGACATGACAAGGGCTTGCCAAGGCAGGCATCCATCCACAGAAAGCTGTTTTGGGGTATTTGCCCCTCGTCAGTGTGGAGCAGGATTCTGGCTAGTTGGGGCAATGACAAATCAACCAACCTTCCAATCTTAATGGTATGTCACTATTCTTGAGCAAACTTGCCGAACTGTATCGAGTTCAGCAACGTTCTCCTAACCCGAATGCTCGGCCTTTGACCCCCAGTGTCTGAAGAAGTTGTATGCCATAATCTCGAGCACTCAGGTTCAGAGAACGTTGCTGAACCCGAACAGTTGGACACGTTTGCTCACCTATTTTATGCTGCCTAAACCATGGTACAGGCAGCGAGGTCCTGGCTCCCCAGCACACACAGGTGTTTCAGAGAAATTACAGCTTATCAAAGCTCGAAGGACCCAGGTATATCCCTATACATTCCTAGGCAGAGAGGTGTCACCCAAGGCTGGCAGGGCAAGGACCAGGGTCCCGGCAGGTTTCTCTGCAATGCCTAAATGTGCCCCAGCATCCCACTGTCTGTGCCTCTACCCAAACCAGGGGCAACATGAAACAAGTGACAGGTTCCCTTTAACTATATATATATATACATATGTGTGTTCTATAATGAACTGTAGAATAATCTGTCACCAACCCGAGAAAATAAATTATGTATGGCCTATAGATTACATAAATGTCATGAACACACTGGTGAGACCCAATTCCTGCTGTAATAGGATAGCAGAGCACTTACCAGCAGTAGTCTAGCAGATGTGGAGGAAGAACAGGGATGTAGATGTGCTGCCAATACATGGGGTACAGCAGAGAGGCCGAGGCGTGAACACAGGCCGTTAACTAAAATACAGAGACAGAAGATAAATAACCTGAGGGCAGATTTACTATTGTCACATTTTTTGGGCCACACTTACTTTGAGTTTTAGTCACTTTTCTGCCTAATCTGACAGAAGGGGTGTGGCCTCTTCAAAAGTGGGTGAGGTTTAGAGTAATGGGAGGTGACAGTATTACTTTATGGCAGTTCTCCGCACCATCCACAAGCTTAGATGCCGCACATTTGATATATACCTGTATAAAATTTGTCTTTTTTATCCCCTAAAATCACCTAGGCCGGGTTCACACTATGTTTTTCTGTTTAACATATACGTTTTATGGAAAAAAAAACGATGCAATTATGTGTCTGTTTTTCAAATGACTTCCAATATTTTTTTTTAAAAAAAGGATCAAAACGGATGCATTTTTTTTTTAACCGACATAAAAATATTGTTGACTACGTTTGTCTGTCTGTTAAAAGTAACCAATTAAAACTGATACGTTGCATGGATTGCACCCGGCCTTAATTTCATCAGTGAATACTGTCAACTAGGCGGGGCTTCAGGGCAGTTGGGCCTCCTCTTTCCTGGGGAGAGGGGTTCAACTGCCATGAAGCCCCGCCTTGGCGACACAGTTCATAGAGGAGAGGGGGCTGAACTGCTGTGAAGCCCCGCCTAGGTGACACTGTCCACCAGGGAAATTAAGCAATTTTAGGGAAAGACGGCCCAGACAGGTGTTATACAGGTATATATGAAAATGTGCAGCAACTTGTGGATGGTGCGGAGAACTACATATAGAGTAAGGGGGCTGACAGTATCCAACACTGTACACTAGAGATGAGCAAACTGGGTTCGGGTTCGAGTCCATCCGAACCCGATCGTTCGGCATTTGATTAGCTGGGGCTGCAGAACTTGGATAAAGCTCTAAGGTTGTCTGGAAAACATGGATACAGCCAATGACTATATCCATGTTTTCCACATAGCCTTAGAGCTTTATCAAACTTTAGCAGCCACCGCTAATCAAATGCCGAAAGTACGGGTTCGGATGGACTCGAGCATGCTCCAGGTTCGCTCATCTCTACTGTACACCAACCGAGGCGCCAAATTGTGCTGCACTTAAAGGGGAGGTCTGGCCAGGACCCCTTTTTGCGGACAATATCTTTAAATCATTGAACAGTTGGTCACAACAGACTAGACAGTCTAAAGCTAGGGTCACTTTGCATTTTTGTTTGCGTTTAACATATACATTAAAAAGATAAAAACACATGCAGATAAGAGATAAGAGATGGTAAAATGGATGCAGCTGTATGGCATACTGCAGAATCCAGTTACCGTTGACTTACATTATAACAAAAAAAAAATTTGACTCACGAAAATGTGGTTGACCACAATGTACTGAAATGGAAACAGCGAAACAAAGAGAAAAATGCAGTGTACACTCACCCTAAGAATGCGACAGATATATCAAACACCACGGCACATTTTAGTCTGTCTAGTCTAAGTTTACACTGTCTAGGAATACGTTTTTGTAAACCTGGGCCCTTCTGTTTAATTAAATTTAATCCTAAATTAAACAGTAAAAAAAATTCAAGGGTCAAAAAGTCACAGTGTATCTATTCAACTATAATAACATACATGCAATAAACCTAGAACTGTGCCGTGGACAATGCTGGCACTATATAATAAAGATAACAAATATACTGTATAAATTTAATCTACATGACAAAAAAAAAAAAAACACCTATCAACTTCATGAACAAGAAGGTATAGGATACAATAATACTAACAATATAACGTGTTAGGAATAACTCTAATAATAGTACGGCCTGAAGTCCTCAGATGTGTGTCATTTTCTGGGAAACGCTGTATGGATTCTTCTGGCTACAGAACCTGGATAATTGGGCCTGTGATGGGCTGCAGGGCCCGGGCCGGCTGAGTTCATTTAACCCCACTAAATATGGCTGGTGGTGAGGCCCGAGCGCTCCCCGGAGACCTCGTTAGGGCTGATTGCCAAACGATGGAGAACCAGGAGGCGGCGGGGAGCATCTGGAGAGGGTTGTGATATGGGGAGGTGAGCCTATCCTGCAGAACGCGCTCTCCTGGGATCTGACTGCACTCTGTCACACGCTGTCACCACTGCCCGGGCAGCTGTCTGCCGGTGACAATGCAACATCACTCATTAGCTCAAGTGCCATTAACCCCTTAAAAATGTACCATTATGTCAATTACAGAGAAATAATAGTCATGTAGTCATATCCTTATACTTATGTGTGCCCTCATCTACCGCATTCTTATCATTATAGGGGTAATGTAGACTCTCCATTGGAGTTTGCTGCTGGACATTACTCATCCTGACCCCGGTGACAGGGTTTTGTCGTCTGTAGAGCTTGCTCGTCTTGCAGGTATATATGTGTCCGGAAAGAAAGGCGCAAAATATATTTGTTTCAACAAGGCAGCCGCAGCATAAGCAGTGGTTGTTATTAGAGATGATCGAAGAGCGCTGATGTTCTGGTTCGTACGAACTCGAACCATCGGTATTTGACTCCCGCAGTCTTCCCGTTCTGTGGGGAAAGTGGAGACAGCACAAGTCCCGCCTGGAAAACAGGGATACAGCCTGTGCCATAGGTTGTATTCCTGTTTTCCAGTTTCCGCCGATGGAGGCGTAACAGTGCTCCAGAGTAAGGATTACACTGATAACAGCACCGGAACGGCGCTGAGGAGGAAGGTAAGAGACATACCTTCCTCCTCAGCGCCCCGTGCCCAATAGGGGCTATTAGCAGGTTAGATTCGTCTAACCCGCTGATAATTCCCCTTTAATGGAGTAGCGGTAGGCTATGCATGTTACTGCTCGATTCAACTCTAATGGCCAGGTGAAGATAGTATAGTAATAGTATAGTGCTGTACTATTGCCCAGCTCATAGAGTTGAATGGAGCGGCAGTGTGGATGCAGATGTGGTGCGCACTGGGGGTCTCATCAAGCTGACCCCCACTGATAAGACACTCATCCCCTATGCAGCAAACAGGGAATGAGCATTGTGAACAGTCCGCTTTTTTTATCTATTTTTTTTACTGCCATCTCCGCCTTATTCTGGCCATTGCTTACAGACGTCCACAATATGCTCCTGCCCCGTTTCGTCTGCAAATGTTAAAGGCGCAGACGGGCATAGGGGGCAGCAGAGGTAAGGACTTTGTCTGCTCTTACGATAGCATTTTATGCAGCTGGGATGTAAACTACAAACAACTCAGCACCGTTCAGTGTGAATTCCGTCACATGGACTCTTCGTTTCCATCTAAGCTGATATTTAATTGAAGTAAAACTCCCACCATATTTTTTTTACAGCAATTAAAACACATTACAAAATGATATAACCTTGTAATGTGCTTGAATTACCGGTCTGGCCCTGGAAGCATTAAAAAGTATACTTACATGATCACTGTCAACCATGGAATCTTCTCCCGTCGTCATCTTGAGTCAATGACGTCATCTGTAGAGGGAGGCTGGCCTAACTAGCATCGCCTAACAGCTTGATCAATTCCATTTGGCCGAGCAAGCTGTAAGCCATCTCAGCTGCTGAACGGAAGGGCGGGAGTTTTAAACGACCGAACCAAGAAGTGGTAAGGAACACACGATGGTGATCGGCGAATGGTGGAGTCCCGGGACGGACGAATTTCGAGCCTCTACAATGAGGGTAGGTATAAAAAGTAGATTTTGAGGGGGCTTTTTTTCCTTTACCTTGCTGGAGATGTCCTTCAATGGTATGTTCAGATGTGGTGAATATGCTGTGAAAATCTGCAGTAAATCCACAGTGTGTGAAGACTTCCCAAATCACAGTTGACCGATTCAATGGTCTCTCAGGTTACTGTATTTAGTCTTTTTTTTGGCCATTATAAAAAGGACAACAAATAAAAAAAAAAGCACAATCAATATTTCTATAAGACAGTGCTGACCTGGAGCAGACACTGTGTCCGTCCTTAAGATCAGGCAAAAAGAAAAAAAAAAATTAATGATGGTTTTCTCTAGGTCAACTTATTATTGACAGATGGCCCAATGACCTTAATCAGGAACATCTAATAGACTTGGTTCAACGTGTGAAGTAGGACACTAAGGGATTGATCGCTAAGGAAAGGCAATTTCACAGACGCCTCTTGGATTACGATAGAGGGAACCATTAGAAGACGAATGATGGGAGTCCCCGAGAAGGGGATGCCAGAGAGGCATGAGAATGTACATTGCTTATGTAGGGTGGTGTGTCATGTTATGTAACACTTACGTAGGGTGGTAAGCTATGTTATGTAGAACTGGTGCAGTGTGGTATGCCATGTTATGTAAAGCTATGTTGGAAGCTACACCATGTTATGTTACGTAAAGCTATCTACTTCCAGCTCCCGTGAGGATGATGTTTCAATTTATGTGACTGGTGAAGCCTGTAGCTGGTTGTACCAGACATGTGTTGACATGACGTGTCATCGTAAGGCAAGGGTGGGGAACATTCGGCCCTCGAACTGTTGCAAAACTACAATTCCTATCATGCCTGGACAGCCAACAGCTGTAGTTTTCAACAACGGGAGGGCTGAATGTTCCCCCTCCCGATTATCGCTCCATGTATTAGAGACAACGGTCAGCGAACGTGCATCGCTAAGTGTAATATCGATGCGCGGCTCACAACTGCCCAAACAACTGATACCTTACCTCTCCCCATTTACAGTCTTCTCTCCTGTGCTTCGCAGCTTCCCGGTCCCAGCGGCTGCATCGTCTAAGCGGCCAGTCGGCTAACAGGCTGCTCAGCCACGGCGGTTCTGGCCCCTGACAGGCCTCTCAGACGCTGCTGCCGCTGAGATCGGAAGGCTGCAGAGCACAGGAGAGAAGACCGGGAGTGGGCAGAGGAAAGGTATCAGGTGTTTGGGCAAGGGCTGCATGGACATCGCTAACGATGTCCATGCAGCCCTTACTGCCCAATTATCAGGACATTAATAGGTCCAGTAAACGAGTGCCGATCTAGCAGATTGTCGCTCATTTACTAAAATGGTCAGGCCCATAGTCGGCCCGTGTAATAGTACTCTTACCCTGGCCATGGAAGGGGAGTATACTTTTCTTTAAAAGGGTTATCCAGTGCTACAAAAACATGGCCACTTTCTTTCAGAGACAACACGACTCTTGTCTCCAGTTCAGGTGCGGTTTGCAATTAAGCTCCATTCACAATGGAGCTGAGCAGCAAAACCCTGCCCAAGCTGGAGACAAAAGTGGGGCTGTCTCTGGAAGAAAGTAGCCATGTTTTTGTAGTGCTGGATAACCCCTTTCAGAATCCCCCCCAGTAGCAAAATTTGCAACGCTAGGATTAAATTGCAGATCTTGATGGATATAAATATAGTATATATTAGGTTGGCAGCAAGGGAACACAGTACAAACATGACAAGGAGGAAATTATATTTGGTGTTTGACTTGAGTCAAATGCATCCAAGAAAGAAGTCTCTTACCACTTGCCAAGTCACGCTTATGAAGCCCGTTTAATATAGCTAACGTGGATGAGAGGTTCCAGGCTGGCGTAATGCTCTACTGTTCTTTCCCGTACAGAGAAATAGGTGGTGAAATGTTTAATGGCGTGCAAGTCATAATGAAAGTAGCCGCATACAAAAAGAGTCTCGAGCATGTTCCCTTCTTAAGAACTGAACGTGGATCTTTATGACTGGAAACACTGAATAGCTGTGTCAGTAATGACTGTACACTAAGGAGTTACTAGCAAAACTCAGACGACTTTCTACAGCCATGTCTAAATTAAAAAGGAGTCCTCCCAACCTTTAAACAGGTATTCCACTCAAACATAAGTTTTAATATGTTGCTGCCCATGGTGAGACTAACAATTCCTTCCCTACTTGTTATTATCTATTCAGTCTCCTTCCCCCAGTTCTGAGCTGCTGCTTTCTGCTGAAGAAACAAAAATCTGTGTGTGAGCTGTTCTGTTTCCTCCTCCTCCCTTCTAAAACAACTCATGTAAACAAGCCCTGGCAGGCTTTATTTGCAACTTTACAGCTTTTTTATAATGCTAAGAGGGTTAATCTGAGGTCAAGTTACTAATAAGCTCACTGTGATTAATCCTCCCAGCATTACAAAGAAGCTACAAAGTTGCAGATAAAACCTGCCAAGGACTTTTTACATCAGCCGTCTCAGAAGGGAGGGGGGAGGAGGGGGAGACTGAGAAAAAAGCTCACACACAGATTTTTGTGTTTTCAGCAGAAAGCAGCAGCTGAGAACTGGGAGAAGGAGACTGAATAGATAATAACAAGTATGGGAGGAATTGTTAGTCTCACTATGGGCAGCAGCATATGAAAAGTTCTGTTTGAGTGGAATACCCCTTTAAGACTGCAGATGACTAGAAAAAAAAATTTCAGCAGTCCTTTAAAACCAGCACCAGTGATAACAAATCCTGTTCCATCACAGAGCCTTCACCATTCTAATGGGAAGAGAAAGCACGCTATCTTGTCTTTTGGGGATATACAGTACACAGCGCACACAGCTTTTGCTGCAGAGATTATTGTTAAAAGAAAGTGCAAGGAGTCATGAACAGCTTCTTAGTATGTGGCTATTGAACGTCTGTATGTATGGAAACAGTGGATCTAAGGGTGAGTATCTCTGTATGTACAGGGCAAGCTGTTGGATCTCCATATGTAGATGTACACATGTATAGTGGGGGGCCATATTAAGATCCCATACAAAGAGAAGACATAATAGAGCATGTTGCATAAACTCAATAAAAATCAATGAGTATTACTGTGTTTCCCCAAAATTAGACAGTGACATATCAATATTTACTCCCAAAGATGCGCTAGGTCTTAGTTTCAGAAGATGTCTTATGTTTCCGTGAAGAACAATTCACATGTCACATGCACAGCAGGGACAGAGTGTACGGTATGGCAGCTTCCAGCCACCAGGGGGAGCTCACCACAGCACACTCGTGCAGCACAGCAGGGACAGTGTAAGGTATGACAGCTTCCAGCCACCAGGGGGAGCTCACCACAGCACACTCGTACAGCACAGCAGGGACAGCATTTGAGTATGCTCCTCTCTAATTATCACGTTTGAATGAATTCACCCTATTGATACTAAGATACACTTGGCATTATCATGCCTAAAGTCAACCAAAAGGGGTTCCCTCATATGACAAACTATGCTCTCTGGCCTTCCATTTCTAGGTCAATCCATGTCTGGTACTGTTTCCTTCCAAATCCTTGATAGGGGCAGGCCATATTGCTCGAGTATGTGTTAGGTCTTGGCTGAAGTGGAGGGCAGAGAAGCAAGTGAAAAAAAGCAAAGTTGGCCGGACCTATCATTTTTGACAGAACTGTTAGACTTTCTTATTGTTAGATGATGTCATAGCTGATTCAGGAGAATGATGGTTGACCTCAGGGGGGTCAAACAAAACACTGCAGAGACACCATCAAGTGTTTCTCAGTGTCAGTGAATCTAGGAACATTGCCCCCGGGAAGTCAGACTTTCTACCGGGAAGGAACAACCAAGCCAAGGGGGGTCTCCAGTCAAAAGAAACCACCTTCCAACAAGCCACAGTCAAAAATGACAGGACTTGGAAAATACCCAAGCAAGGTATCAATCCATGGGGTGTTGCCCTCATCAATGCGGAGTAGGATTCTGGCAAGTGGAAACAAAGCCTAGTCAGTGCATTCAAGAGAACGATGGTTGACCTCAGAACGTTGTACCCTGGGAATTTAAATATGCAAAAACACTGTAGAGACATCATCACATGTTTGTCAACGTCAGTGAGCTAGCCAGAACTTTCACCAGGAAGGAACAACAAAGCCAAGCCAGAATCCTACTCCACACTGATGAGGGGCAAATACCCCAAAACAGCTGTCTGTGGATGGGGACCTTGCTGGGGTATTTCCCTAGTCCTGTCATTTTTGACTGTGGCTTATTGGAAGGTGGTTTCCTTGACTGGAGGACCCCCCTTGGCTTGGTTGTTCCTTCCCGGTAGAAGGTCTGCTTGCTCACTGACGTTAAGAAACATGTGATGGTGTCTCCGCAGTATTTTTACATACTAGATGTCTTAGCTGATGTCTAGGTGACGATAAATCAGGCATGCTGAATTTTAACGTCTGATCCCAATGGAGATACGTTTCTATTAGAGGTGTCTGTCAGCGGCTTATACCCCTTTTAATATCTAGAACTCATACACAGCTGAACTAAACCACCATATGAAGAGACAAAAGGAGGCTGAGAATTATGGAGGCTATTTAACCACCTTTAGGCTGGGTCCATACAGCTGGTCGGTCCAATACTTGTGGCCGTATTAGACTAGTGAACCAGAGTCACACATTTTCACTTTCTCCTCTTTAGGGTCCTTGTATCGGTATTCGAGATGAGCCTGAATCGACCATGCCGAGTTGTGCTCATCTCTGAACAGTAAGTATTCACCCATGTCAAATACAAATTCAAACCTACAAAGGAGCTAAACAAACTCTTTCGTCTTGAGAACAATCTTCTAACAACTTCAGCAAAAGAAAAATCATAAAAACCACAGAAAAACTCAACAATGAAACTTAAAAGATTTTATTCCGGTCGATATGATACAAAAATTAGCAGACATAAAACTGGTGATCTTGATGGTTCCCGTAACAACAAGTGCCTCTATGGCAGCAAATGGAGCTTTCATCAGAGCGGAGGACGGTCCTCCGACTCCAGACAGGAGATCCCATTACATACTCACTGGATTGTTTCTTTAATCTTTGCAGATAATAAGTGAAGCGCTATCAGAGCTGACCACAGCACCGGCTCTATCTGAGCTGGAGGCGGCCGGGCCAAGCACCACTACAGAAGTATCTCAGCTCTGAAGAGGACGAAGACTTCCATGTCGAGGGTAAACGTGTTAAAAGCTGCTTTCAGAACAGATGTACAGGTCATGTTCTTATTCTGAACTTACTGCAAGCGGCACTATAATAGGACCTATCTTAAAAAGGGAGGTCACCCCGCCAGGTGTGTTTTACTGATTATGTAGCACAATCAGCTCCACTGTGCAGAACACTGACCTCATAGCATTGACATGTTCACTCCTCCGCTCAAAAAGACTGAAGCAAAAGGATCATATGTTTAAAAGGTGTTATCATGGAAGAAAAGGAAGAGTTAGAAAGAAAAAGACAATTCTGACATGAACTGTTGATGGTGGCCTTTTCCTTTCTAGAGAGGTATTCCACCGAGACCCTAAAATAAAGGTAGGGTGGTGAAGATCCGACCACTGGAATTACCAAAACAGGGGACCCCAGTTCCCCGAATGCTCTAGCCACAAGACTATGCCTAAGAGGAGTTTGAATAGAAGTGGTTGAGCATGAACTCTAATGCTTTATGGCACTGCCGAAAATAAAAGTGGAGTGGAGCTGTCAGAAGTATGCTTGGCCACCATTCCATTTAAACAGAGAATAGGGAACCACAGGTTGGACCTCCAATGAGCTAGCAGTTATTAGCCAGGGAGAATGGGTGAATCTGCACCTTCTCCCTGGGGTACACCAGGAGCGCAGCCTTTATAAAAGTCCCCCAAGGTCTCCAGCAGAACATTGCCCATCACACTGCCTCCGCCATCTTATTTTCTTCCCGAGGAAAGTAAAACACACACCTCGGCCATCGGGAGACCGTGATCCATCAGGCCAGCCATCTTCTTCCATTGCTCCATGCTCCAGTTCTGCTACTTACATGCCCAATGTGGACACCTAGCAGTGGATAGGGGTCGGCACAAGCACTCTGAATGCTTTGTGGCCATGCAGCCCTGTACACAGCAAACTGTGATGCCCAATGTGCTCTAACACCTTTCCATCACAACCAGTGGGAACTATTTAAGTTATTTGCTATGGCATCCATGTATAATGTTTCCTACGGCATCTCTTATGTGGGATCAGACTAGACAGGTTAGGCTTTGCTCTTAAAGGCCACCATCTTGTCACTAGTTCACAGTTGTGCACTCTTGGACCTTTTTTGTAGATACTAATCCTGGGAAAACCCCAGAAGACCTGCAGTTTTACAGGCACTGTTGTCAGTTCCCTTGCATCAGAGATGGGGAAACTTTCAGTCCTCCAGATGTTGCAAAGCTACAATTCCCACCATGCCTGGACAACCAAAGTTTTAATAGTTTTGCAACATCTGAAGAGCTGAAGGTTTCCCCTCCCTACCTAACATGACTAACTGTGCCGTCAGGGCTTAAAAATAATAGTGACTTTGATGGTGTTTGCACAGCACAAGTAAAAAAAAAAAAAAAAAAAAAGAATGTACCATCAGGTACAATGCTATGGGTTTCTTACATTAACGGATCGGCGCAAATGTGGGGATGGTGGTGGTGCGGCCTTTTTTTGAACCGCTGCCTGGTTCCCATGCACGGCGCCGGTCTATTTTAAGCAACGGCTGAGGACCGTACGTGGGAACTGGGCGGCATTGAAAAAAGAAGCGCACCACAGTCTTCCCAGCGCCGGCGCCAATTTGTTTAGGTGGGGTAAAAAAATAAAAAATTTCCCCCCTTTTTTTAGAACTTCAAATATAGAAAAATCTAATTTAATCTCTAATTAATTACCTAATTACACATTGAAGAATCTCTATTAGAAGGGGCCCTTGAAAATAAAATCATAAGTCGTCTCTAGAAATGATCAGCTGTAAACAGTTAAAAAACAAAACCAAACACCGGCAGCAAGTGTTCAATATCCCTGCAGCGCCACCACAGGGGAAATAAGGTATTACACCATACCAATTTAAAGGGGTTTTCCACTCAAACCTAACTTTTAATATACAGCTGTTCATGGTGAGAAGTTCCATGTCGGAAGTAAAGGAGGGACTGTCTTGGCCCAGAGCCGAACATGCCGTAGGAGGACACTAGGGAAGCTTGGAAACGTAAGAATAGGCTGTTTGTTATTTTCTCATCATAAGCAGCAGTATATTAAAAGTTTTGTTTGAGCGGAATACCCCTTTAAAGTTAAACTGTGTAAGGCAGGACAGGACAGGTCCTCCATAGCAAGAGATGCTCTTTATAACCAGTCTCCATGGCCAAGAGATGAGGAGCCTGACTGGGGACCATCCTCTATTCACTCAGCATTACCTGACAGGTTGTATGGACGTGCGTTCTTTAAAATGGACAATCCCTTTAAATTACAAGAGGAAAAAGGAAACATATCTATATATGATAAATACAGGCCTATAAACTATATTGTGCTTCCTAGGTTTACATGGCGCTCTACATATCCACATCCACAGATGCCTTAGCTTAGACTCCGTGAATGACAATACGTTTTGCAGCATCTCACGCCGGCAATGTAAAACGTTACCAATGAGCATTGTGTATTGAGCCACAAAGCCAACAGAGCTTTGTTAAGACATTGGTTTTAACCTTGTTGATATACAGCAGGGTTCAGCTGAACTCATGGTGTTAAGAGACCCGGGGTTAACTCCTTGTGAGTCCCAGACAGTGGAGGCCCAGGAACATGCAGATGTCTGCATTATCAGACACACTCTAGTTAACATATCAGCAGTTGCACTGGAGCGAGTCCTGTGTCAGGCGCGGGCCAGCCATGTAAAGCCTCGTTTGGCTGGTTATGGGATGCATGCTGAGGGGGAGCGATCATACAAGCATATGACAGCAGTGACCACGCTTGGCTGAGCTAGAGAGGCACAAACGTAGCTCCGGAACAGGGATCTAGCTCATTGACGGCTCTGAGACAGAGAGGGGGAAGCTGATGCCTTGTTGTACAACCATGATTTATTGTGCGTTGTGCCAATGTCCAGACTATGTGTCAGTCTGTGTGAGATGTTACAGGATAGCAGCTAAACAGAAACCTATTCCAATGCTTAAGATTTTTATTATTTTCTTATTGTCTATTGAGGATGCAATTAAAGGAGAAGTCCAGCAACAATTTTTATTAAAGTACTGTATTGTCCCCCCCAAATCAGCAATACAAACCCCCAATATACATTTATTACTGGAAATGCTTATCAAGTGCTTTTTTCCCTCCACTAAGGCTGGGTTCGCACTATGTTTTTGCAATCTGTTTGTTGCAAAAAACGGATGAAAAACTAATAAAAAAAAAAATAGATGCAACTGCTTGCATCCATTTTTCCATTGACTTCCATTATTAAAAAAAAAAAAAAAAAAGGACCAGTTTTTTTGACGGACATAAAAATGAGTTCGATCACGTTTTTGTGTCCGGCAAAAAAACTGATCTGTTTTTTTTTTTTTTTATAATGGAAGTCAATGTAAAAACAAATCAAAACGGATGCACACACATGCATCGTTTTTTTTCTATCCGTTTTTTTTTGCAAAGAACAGATGGAGAAAAACGGATTACAAAAACGTAGTGTGAACCCAGCCTTACTACTGCATCAAGGCTTCACTTCCTGGATAACATGGTGATGTCACTTCCTGGATAACATGGTGATGTCACTTCCTGGATAACATGGTGATGTCACTCCCTGGATAACATGGTGATGTCACTCCCTGGATAACATGGTGATGTCACTCCCTGGATAACATGGTGATGTCACTCCCTGGATAACATGGTGATGTAACTTCCTGGATAACATGGTGATGTCACTTCCTGGATAAGAGCTGTGTGGGCTGTGGCTGCTGGAGAGGATGATGGCAGAGGGATGCTCAGTGTCCCCCCAGTGCCCTGTGTCCCTCAGCCATCATCTTCTACAGCAGCCACAGCCCACACAGCTCTGGGAGTCGGGTCGTGACGTCACCATGTTATCCAGGAAGTGACATCACCATTTATTTTTTTTTTATCCAGGAAGTGACATCACCATTTTTTATCCAGGAAGTGACATCACCATTTTTTTATGCAGGAAGTGACATCACCATTTTTTTTTTTTATCCAGGAAGTGACATCACCATGTTATCCAGGACGTGACATCACCATGTTATCCAGGAAGTGACATCACCATGTTATCCAGGAAGTGAAGCCTTGATACAGTAGTAAGTGCAGGGAAAAAGCACGTTATAAGCATTTCCCATGAGTAGTGTATATTGGTGATTTGTATAACTTTTGGGGGGCAATACAGTACGTTAATAAAAATTTTTGCTGGACTTCTCCTCTAAAGAGACTGGTAAACCATTAGAGCCATATTGCTCAACTCTGGCTCACTACAGTAAACTTGACTATTAGGTTAATGCTTATACAACAAATCCTAGTATATCATCAGAGAAAGCAAGAGAATAAAGAACAAGGTAAATAGATTTTATGTCAATGCAATAATCATATTGCACTTTTTTATTCGTAGTATTTCCCCCACTAAAATCATGTATTAGATAATAAATGTTTGATAGCTGGGGGTCCGACTGCTGGGACCCCCCCAGAGAACTCCTTTCCGTGCTATAGTACTGATAAAGGGTATGCTTGACAAACTCTGTCAGTGCCATAGCAGTGAATGGAGTCAAACAAGTACACCACCATTATACTTTTTAGGGGCATTTGAGGGCTGTAGTTCTTCAGATCACTGGGGGTCAGATTGTTGGGACCTCCCAGTAAGCACACATTTATCACCTGTTTACTGTAATTTGCATATTTACAGCATATACTGTAATAACTTTTTGTTGTTTCTATTACACGGAGTGATAATTAGCTATATCTGGCCGGATTCAGCCGATTATCGCTACGTGTAATAGAAACAACGATCAGCCGATTAAACGATTGTTAGCTGACCATTGGTTTAGGTTTGGACCTAAAATCACCGGCGGCCGACCACACATTGCTATCTGTAATAGAGATGCGCGGCCGGTGGCTGTGATTGTCCAAACACCTGACACCTTACCGTTCCCTGCTCCTGGTCTTTTCTCCTGTGCTCCGCAGCTGCACAGTCCAGCGGCAGCAGCAGCTTCTGAGTGTCCTGTCAGCTGACAGACAGCTCAGCCAATCGCAGGAAGCAACGGTCAATTCCTGTGATTGGGTTAGGGGCAGATGTCATACTCATATATACAAGATGCACACACCAGATGTGTGTCATACATTAGACAAGTGCTGCACAAACATACATACATTAGACAACTGCTACACACACAACACACACATTACACAAGTGCTACACGCTCACACACATACACACACCAGACAAGTGCAACACACACACACAGATCAAATAAGCATAACACACAAGTTATGATGCATGTTTTCCTTCTCGTATGTGTGTGATGTGTGAATACAGCACAAGTATTGCCCAATCACATTGAACAAGGTCAGCATCAACATAGTTCTCGAACATCTAACAACTGCAGAACACACACTGCACAATCACAGAACTCACAAGGGATTATCCAGCGCTACAAAAACATGGCTACTTTTCCCCCTACTGTTGTCTCCAGTTCAGGTGAGGTTTGCAATTAAGCTCCATTTACTTTAATGGAACTGAGTTTCAAAACCCCACCCAATCTGGAGACAACAGTAGTGGGAAAGTGGCCATGTTTTTGTAGCGCTGGATAACCCCTTTAACTGCAGCACATACAATACATACAGCACACACAATACAAAAGCAAAGCACAAACATTGCACCCTCACAGTTAACAAGCACAGCACACACATTGTACACTCATATCTACTAACTGCAGCACATACAGCAACTATGTAACAAATGCAGCACACACATTGCACAGTAACATTTATCAAGAGTAGCATACATACAAACACACACACACACACACACACACAGGCAGCACACACACACACACAACACACAAGGGCAGCACACACAACACACACACACAACCCACAAGGGCGGCACACACACACACACACACAGGCAGCACACACACAACACACACACACGGGCAGCACACACACACAACACACACAAGGGCGGCACACACACAAACACACACACAAGGGCGGCACACACACAAACACACACACAAGGGCGGCACACACACAAACACACACACAAGGGCGGCACACACACACACACACACAAGGGCATCACACACACATCATATACTCACATCTAACAATCACAGCACACACAACACACAAGGACAGCACACACACACCCACAACACACAAGGGCAGCACACACAACACACACACACAACCCACAAGGGCGGCACACATAAACATGGGCAGCACACACACACACAACACACAAGGGCGGCACACACACACACACAAGGGCATCACACACATCATATACTCACATCTAACAATCACAGCACACAAACCAGACAAGGCAAACAAACAACACATGGCCGAGTCTTAACCCTGGAACACTGCTAATTTACCCCAATCAAAATCTATTCCACCTATTAGGGCCCTGCTGAAAGAAGCCCCCTCCTCTCTGCCCCTGGCGTTATCCCACCAACAACACAAAACACTATTTGGTCTCAGAACAATTCTATCAAGAGCACCAAAGTCCCAGCCTCCCATAGGACTGGTGCAGCAGTCTCGTAGGTGCACTACTACTCCATACATTATCTATAGAGGAGGTAGAACAGGATGGTCCACAATCACTGGCTATCCGCAGAAGTCCCATAGACAATACATGGAGCAGCCAGGCACAGGTGACAGCTGTTCTGTTCCATAAAAAAGTTAAAATGTTATTGAGCGTGTATGGTCCCATTTATTATCACATTTTTTTGTGAGTTTTTGTTATTTTTGCTGTGATGGGTTAACGTGGGCCCTTTGCACTCCTTCTGTAATCTCTATCACATAGATTTATAGCCAGGCAGAAATAGTTCTCTACAGTGAACAGTGGGAGGACGGCAGAGCCCGGTCTTATTTTACTTTCTTTATTATATATATTTTTTTCTAATAGTTAGCCTTTCTTGTTCTGATAAAACACTGCCCTCGAAGGCTGCCAGCCTGTGAAGGTGAAACGTATGACCTCCCTTCCAGATAAACACAACTTACTCCTTCTGATGGAATGCATTGGGAGAGAAAAATGGGATGCCGTGTGCACCAGGAAGACGCCAGCAGAAATATTTGTCTTCCAGAAAGCCTTTCTGCTTCCCCGGTTTATCATAGACTGCTGTCAATACCATAGAGATAGTCCTAACTACAGCCAGAGGACGCGGACTAACAGCCGGCCCCCCAACCTATTATTTAATCTGTGTACATAGTTATCTGCCAGAAACACTCTGTAATGTTATTCATGTTCCGTTTCATAAAAACAATACTAAATAAACATTACGCAAGGGTGAAAAAAAAGCAGAGAAACGTTCCTTTAAAAAAAAGTTCTAAAATGTGGATTTTTCAGAATTTATTTTCCCCACATTATGACAGGAGAGAAGCTCACAGTCTGCACTTACTGCTATCCTTTAAGCTATACTCATTACAAGAAGAGGGCAGCCTCTCCCCGAGTGCTGTATATAAGTATAAACAGTCCATGTGCGGCAGCGCTTGATCAGAACAGGGGAGTGGAAACTAAAGGGCTTAGACAACCCTGCAGTTCCCGCCGCAAAAATTGGTGGCAGCAGAGAGGCCCAAGTCACCACTTACTGCTACCACTCAGCGGAAGTGTATATGTAAATAAAAAAAGTAAATATTTATTTGAATAAATTTATATAAAGTAATTTTTCAGGAGTACCCCTTTAGTCTATGCATACTGCCTTCTCTCGGCATAAAAGAACAAACAAGCCATACTTACCTTCACTCTCGCTCCCCCTGCTGCTGTGCAGTTTTCTGGTCTTTGCTGTGTTCCTGTTCTGCCAGCTTCCAGTGATGTCCTACTCCACGCTCAGCCAATCACATGCAACCACATCTGGGACCGGAAGATCACATAGCAGGTGCAGTGGGGGGAGCGGGGGTAAGTATGGCTTGTTTAGTATGTATAGTTTACGATTTCCCTGGTAAACCCCTTAAAGCGAATGTACCATCAGAAGCATCCTATTTTTACCTTAATCCAAAGCAGCACATGGATACCGCTGGTGTGGTCCTGATTTTAAAACGTCCTCCGGTTCCTGCGCTTGGCACCAGTCTTTTCCCAAGCACCGGCCTGCCTCAGAGCACAGAGGGAAGGCCCACCGCCCAGAGCACTGAGGGAAGGCCCACCGCCCCAGTGTGACAATATCTCCTCCCCTCTATGACACGGCTCTATTAATTCTAGGGGATGGGATATCACTTTATTAGGGGTGGTGGGTCTTCCACCAGTGCTCTAAGGTGGGCCGATTCTTGGGGAAAGAACAGCGCTGATCAATTAAGGTAATTAAAAAAAAAAAAACAGCTATGTACCTGATGGCACATTTGCTTTATTGATAAATGTTGTAAGATACAAGAACCCACCTACAGGTGGCATAACGCCCAAAAATAGACTTGTAAAGTGATAGAAATCCTAACCAATTGCTCCCTTGCCTATACTTCACTGAAAAATCAGTGCTCACTCTTGGAATCCCACGTTTCTACGCACAGGCATCAACACTCCTCACTGAAGGCAGGTCCTCGGATGAGCACGAGGACCATCTGTCAACATTGTTTTTTTGGATTAAGGTTGGCTTTAGCTTGTAATATGATATTTTTGGAGCATATGGGTAAGTTAAGTCCCTTACATTATGAGGGTGGTTTTAAAAAAAAATGTTATGGAAAAAAACACCAGTGTAGTTTTGATACTTTATGAGCCAAGGCAAGTTATACAGACAGATCTTGGCCTGATTGAGGTGAAAAGGACTCTCTTTTGGCCTCCATTGGGTGTATGGGGGTCCTAGGGTTGTGTATTCATATGTGGATTGAGCACCCCCCCCCCCCATTTGCAGTCATACGAGTGGGATTAAAGAATAACAAAGAGAAAAGTCAAATAATCACAACAAGAGAAACCCATTGTGTGCTAATGTCTAGGTGAAGGAAGACTGAAACCGCGAGGAGAATGCACTCTAAGAGAGAACCCTCTTGTGTTGACAAAGGAGCATCTCTGTGCACCCGGGTGACCGCAGACACCATTGTCAGAGCCTCTTCATAGAGTTTTATGCTTCTGCATGTGTGAATAATCAGAAAACTCATTACGCCGCTCGAGACGTTCATGGAACCAATGAAATAATAGACTCTTGATCAACAGGACGATGAAAAAAAAAAATAATTAACTTGACTTAATGTATTTAAAACCCAGATGCTAGAAGTCAGTGTTACGGCCGGACCTTTTCTATTACAGAAAGAAATGAAGTGAGCAGGTGGATGGAGGGATGAATGACACTGAAAGGCTGTGTAAGTGCACAGTCTACTGACGGATAAAGGCTACACATGTCATTCCGAAGGGATCGCTAATAAAAGGATCTCCAAAAGCTACCCCTTCTGGATCTGTATGACTGCCTAAGTAGTTTCACCTTTACTATATAATGTAGGGAAAGCTTGAAAAAAATAAGAAATATTAAGGCAGCCTACTACTGCAATGGCTATCAGCAGAGAAAGTGTTTGTTTCTCCCGACTGTCCCACATACACATATATGACGGACATCAGTGTGCTCTTAGAAGGGCAAAGGGGAATAACCTGCTGCAATCTGATTAACTTCCTTATAAACAACGAATTGGGCAAGGTAAAGGATCAGTGTGGTAAAGCATCGGACCGGTTAAATGATCAGGTACGACAAATGTGTGTTATTCCACCCCCACCCCCCTGACAACTGTCAAACATATCACCAAACAACTAAAGCATATTGGGGGTTGATCATTCTTGCTAAAACTGATGAGCTCGGCTAATGTTAAATAAGCAGTTCACAAAAAATTATTGCCCCCCCCCCCCCCCCCCGGTAGGCGCTGGCACGTATACTCACTGAAGATGATCGGTGTCCCACGGCGCGTCTTCGTTTTGGTCCCGCTTCGTTTCGGTCCCGCGACATCATTCACATCAGGCGCACGCTCACGCTAGCCTCTGCTGTGACTCCTCTTCCGTCTCCTGTGATTGTACACTGGAACTCACACGCTTTATCATTATCTATGCATTATCTATGGAAGCGCGTGACTTCCAGCATTCAATCACAGGACACAGAAGAGGAGTCACAGCAGAGGCTAGCGTGAGCCGGATTTGAACGTTGCCGCGGGACCAGAGTGAAGCCGTGCCGTGGGACACTGATCAGCTATGGTGAATATACGTGCCAACACCTACCGGGGAGGCAGGGGCGTAGCAAGGATTCACTGGCCCCATAGCAAAAAAATTTAAGTTTCTGCAGTTTCTTCCAACCCACAGATACATGTGCTTGCTTTCACCAATAAGAGATTACTAGGAGACTGTGGGGGCTTCATACATATAAGACTGGTGGTGGATCTAGTTACATTTAGCGGGATCTGCTCATAGATACGCATAGATAGTATGGCCGCTTTCAGTATGCAGGTGACTGCTGCAAAAGAGATTACTTCTCATGTCATGTTTTATGAACCGCCTAAGATGCAAGAATATATAAAATATATATACGTGTCTGTTGTAAGCACAATGATCATATCAAACAATCCTATACGTCCATCGCTTACGGACACTTCTGATCCAGTCATTTTTGTACTTACCGTGCTTAGTTTTCTTGAGGTGAAGATAATTCTGCGCTCGTGTAGCATGCTGGCATATATCTGCAGCATGTTATTTACATCCACCGCCACAAAATATTCCGTCAGATTCCTCTGTTTGCAGAAAACGTAGTAAAGGGATAGTTACTTTCTATACCATGCATTTGCCAGCCAAACATTAACATTACATAAAAGAGGCCCTAACATAAAGAATCTAATGGAATATAGTATAGTAATAAGTTACATTGTTTCTGATCAAGATCTGACTACACTGAGTATTTGTAGTCTGTTGCCATGGGTAACCGGTAGGACACAGTAAAACAACAAATGTTGCATGATATAGGATTTAACAATGGAAGTCTGACACATCCCACTACAAGCCTACACAGCGGGGTACACTGCAGCCTTCTGTAGAAACTCCAGGTGTGCACCCCAGACATGTAGTCTACTAAATCAATTCCCCCTTGTGTTGTTTCCACTTCACTACTCCACCAGCCAATGTACGCAAATGCTGTGTGACAACCCTAAAAGTGGCCATACACATCTCCCAACTGAGAACAAGTGAATGGGAAGGTCGGGAGTAGCAGTAGCAAGCCAGTGATGGTGTATGACCACCTTGATGGTTGTGATTAGATGACCAAGATGATTCTGTCAAAAAATGTGTTCTATAGACTTTCTATAATTGGTTCATTAAAGGAAGTTAGGTGTTCTTATATACTATGCACTTGGGGGGGGGGGCACCTTCCTAAAAGGTATTTTTTTTACATAGTGATAACCCCCATTAAAAAGTGGTCTTCTAGGACTGTTATTTTAGATGGCCTATCTTAGAACCCTATGGCATTATCCAGAATTCAGGACAGCTCCAGATGCGCATCCGAAAACTGTCCAGAATTCCAGATGTTTTGCTTGGCAGCCCGGGCCAGCGCAAGCATACGAGTGAGTACTGCACTGATTCCTAAAGCCTCCCTGACCGTAAAAGCGGCCACAGAATTGTGAAGGGGGCTTTAGGATATCTGATCATTGGAGATCCATTAATATAAAGTCGTGGAAACCCTCTAGTAAAGCACTAAAATACAACTAAAAACTCTTGCTAAAGTTGTCCCGTTTAAAACTAATAGCTGTCTGCGTATTTTATGGAATTATTTTGTGCCTCCAAAAAGCACAGCTCTTATGATGGAATAAAGATGAATAATTGGATTCGTATTACTGGGTTTCATGTACGGCGCTCTCTAATGTAAAACAGAACGCACAAAGTGATTAAGTTAACAAGTAAACAGGCTTGTTCAAGGAAAACAGACAAGTGGTTAAAACCCAATTAGATACATACACTTTCAGGGATTGTCGGCAGTCCGGTTACGTCAGGAGTAATGAAGAACGAGTGCTGGGCCGGAGGGAGGAGGTCGGAGAAAAAGACAACACAGGTTAATGAGGATTTAATAAGAATCTTAGTTGGTATTTGGTGCAGGGACGGGGGAATAATAGGATTCATTAGTTGTTTGGTATGTGATTTCAACAGCAAATGACAGAGTAGCAATCTCAATGAGAAGGAGAGAGTGTGCAGGATAGACTACGTTGATAGGAGCGGCTCTAATGTGTGCTCTTCATACAGTAACACGCAACATATGACTTTTAGCACAATTTACAGTTTTATGTGAAATTTTTTTTTATATAAAATTAACTAATACCCCAATTTTTCCGCAGCACCAGATGTTTTCTATTGGGAACTAAAGAACTGAACTGAAAGGCAAATACAGCAATGCATTCTTGACGAGAATACATAACCTATATCTTTACTGTTTTTTTTCCCCTAATTGTCAAAAATGCTCAGATGTATTCTTTTTATTTCTGATTCCTGATTTTTTTTTTAATTTGATTACCGATGTCCAAAGAAGTTGGCTGCAGCCCAAGGGAGTCCAGGAAAACATGGATATAGTTTATGGTCTATGGTTGTATCCATGTTTTCCAGGCAGCATCCAACTTCTTCCGCTACCGGAAATAAAATACTGCACACACTGGTTTGTACAGCCCCGAGTACGCTCAAGTTGCAATAATCTCTATCCATCATGTGATCCTGTACTGCAGGAGATTTCTTTTACTGTAATCCTGTGATGACTGCAGAGAAGTGATCTCTACAGAACCGAAAGTGTCACTCTATTTACTATAAGCTCAGGAAAAGTGTGGGCTACTGGGCAAAAAAATTCAGACTATTTTAGATGGTCTGTATAGCGGGGTCTACAGCTCTGTTCTGACCCAGGAAGTCTCCCTCATCTCCCAAATCATTGCAAATCCACTTCAGGCTGGGGCTTGCATCAGGGGACAGGACCGTGGAGGTAATCTCCTCATTTCTGTAATTTCTGTAAAAGTCTGCACTTACACTCAGCTAAACACACTGCTGATATATGTGTCTGCACTTACACTCAGCTATACACACTGCTGCTATAATGTGCCTGCACTCACACTCAGCCATTCACACTGCTGTATTGAAAGGTTTCTGTCACTGTCCTCCTGCATAGCTCTGTGATTCTCATGTCCTGATTGGTCCATGCTGAACACTTCCCCCTTCCCCATTGCTGTCATGTGACCACACAGACCTTCTCATTTTTTGTTTCATCATGTTATTCAGAATAAAGAATAACTATTTTTGGGGTGTGGAGCCAATATCAGTGATTTCTTATGGGAAAATTTGCTTTGGTTTAAGAGTTTATTTGGATTACAAGCACGGTCCCGGAACGAATTATGCTCGTAATCCAAGGCACTACTGTATATTTTTACTGTATACAGGAAAAAAGGAAACCAGTAAAACGTGAACACAACACGCAGCATTACTGTTAATAGTTATATAAGGATGCAGTGAATATATTAACAATTAGAAGGGGGCAGATGCAGTTCCTTTCTATGTGTGTACGAGGCTGCATGCTGTGAGAGGGGAGAAGGAGGAGAAATGGGAGACACAGACTGGGATCAGCATCAGATTATGCAGGTGTCGCTATGTAGAACTATGATGTCAATAAATACACATTAGGTAGTGACATCAATAATCTCAGAGTTCAACACCATAAGGTCACATCCCCCCTGTAGGAACAAGAATGGGGGTTGTCCTGTGCAGGTTGGATCTAGCTTAGGTGGAGTGGCAGGGAGCGGAGCAGCACAGAAAGGCAGTCTGTTTGATGAGCGGAGCACAGATTGAATAAAGCGATTCGCTTTGTTTAGATCAGCGATTCACTCATCCCTAATAACAATAATAATATTATTATTATTAATATAGTTATTACTGTTGTTATTATAATTGTTGCTGTTGTTATTATCAACAACAACAATAATAATATTACTAACAATAATAATAACAATAATAATAACAATAATAATAATAATTATAATTATAATAATAATAATAATAATAATAATAATAATAATAATACTACTCAGGCCCAACACAGAAGGAAATTTGGATTTCCGTTGTCTTTCACAATGAAACAGTATGAAGGCACACATTTTACTGCCAATAGTTCCAGTCAGAGACGTAGAGATATTGGGGGGAAAAAGAGCAAAATAAAAGAATCAGCAAAAATTATTTCTATAATCATTTATCAGAGAAAGAATTGATCATTTCCTCCAGGTCACAGTTAGTGGATTCCTCTACTGATCATGATGAAGTGAAATGCAGGAAGTGTCTGTAGGAAAGGGACAGGATTGGTATCAGAATTTACCCTCATTTATAGGAATGGAAAGGGTTTTCTTCTTCAGACCGGTGACTTACCAGCTCAGGGGCGGACTGAGTTTTTAAAAGAGGTTCCCTGGATATAAACTCTAGTGGATTCTTGTAAATAAGAAATGGCAGCCATTAGCAAGTCTCTACAGTCTAAAACTAGTGATGTAAATCTACAGCTCTATAAATATACAAAAAGTTTAGATCTGTTAGGGTCTGGGTGCCAATACCCCCTCCCAATTGCTAGAAGTGGGGAGAAGTGCTCGGCTAAGCGATTCTCTTCCAGTTAATCTCACCACTGCAAGACACAGGCTTAAAGGAGAAGTCTGGCAAAATTTTTATGAAAGTATTGTATTGCCCCCCAAAGGTTATACAAATCCCCAATATACACTTATTACGGGAAATGCTTATAAAGTGCTTTTTCCCTGCACTTACTACTGCATCAAGGCTTCACTTCCTGGATAACATGGTGATGTCACTATCTGGATAACATGGTGATGTCACCTCCTGGATAACATGGTGATGTCACCTCCTGGATAACATGGTGATGTCACCTCCTGGATAACATGGTGATGTCACCTCCTGGATAACATGGTGATGTCACCTCCTGGATAACATGGTGATGTCACCTCCTGGATAACATGGTGATGTCACCTCCTGGATAACATGGTGATGTCACCTCCTGGATAACATGGTGATGTCACCTCCTGGATAACATGGTGATGTCACCTCCTGGATAAAATGGTGACATCACTTCCTGGATAAAATGGTGATGTCACGACCCGACTCCCAGAGCTGTGCAGGCTGTGGCTGCTGGAGAGGATAATGGCAGGAGGACACTGAGGGACACAGGGCACTGGAGGGACACTGAGCATCCCCCTGCCATCATCCTCTCCAGCAGCCACAGCCCACACAGCTCTGGGAGTCGGGACGTGACATCACCATGTTATCCTGGAAGTGATATCACCATGTTATCCAGGAAGTGACATCCATGTTATCCAGGAAGTGACATCACCATGTTATCCAGGAAGTGACATCACCCTGTTATCCAGGAAGTGAAGCCTTGATGCAGTAGTAAGTGCAGGGAAAAAAGCACTTTATGTGCATTTACCCTTATAAGTGTATATTGGTGACTTGTATAACTTTTGGGGGGCAAAACAATAATAAAATTTTTCGCTGGACTTTTCCCTTAATATTCTTCTAAAGCAGTGCAGACTCCAGTCCTCAAGAACAGATCATTTTGAGGATATGCAACAACTAATGCACTAAGAATAATTAGATCACCTGTGAAATGCTCAAAACATGACCTGTTGGTGGGCGATGAGGACTGGAGTTGGGAAACACTGTTCTAGAGAATCTGTCTACTGCACAGAGGAGACAGAAGCACGTAGCCAAGCTCTTCTCTCCCCACTTGTTTTAGTGTTTGTTAGAAATCTCAGACAGACTGACCCAAAACTTTTGACATGTGTCTATGACACTTCAAAGGTTTTTACATTATAGTTACTAGTAGCTCACTTGACATTTGAAAACCAGTGGCTGTCAGTTGGCCTATGGCTGTATTGAAGTTTTCCAGGACTCGCTCGGGCTGCATCCAACTTCATCAGCCACCGGTTATCAAATGTTGTGTGAGCGGACTTGAGCATGCTCCAGTCGCACTTAACTCTAATAGTAATGTTTTAAAGAATTGTGCACCATGGGAACACAGGTGTCTCGGCACTTGATTACTGGTGGCTAAAAAAGTTGCATGCAGTCCTTAGGCGGTATCTATGTTTTCCTGGACTCCCTAGGGCTGCATCCAACTTTTTAAGCCACCTGTATTCCAATGCAGTACGATCGGACTCGGGCATGCTCATCTCTTATCATTACATGACCAGGGCAGATCTTCATTCACCACAAGTAAACTATGAATAGTGTATGGGTGTCCGCAAAGGTAACCATAATATGATAGGATACAGCAGGTATTACTGGAAAGTGGTCACACACTAAATGACCTTCATTTGCTGAATCCCCAATACTGAATGTTAATATTTTCATGCATAACCAAAAAGTGTCACCTGTTTAATTATTTTGCAGAAATCAATAGTACAGGCGATTTGAAGAAACTTTGTAATTGGGTTTATTAGTCGATAAATGCATTTTTATCATGAAAAAGCAGTTTGAAACTCTCCCCCCCTGTCTTCATGGTTGTTTATGGAGAGGGGAGGGGTGGAGGGAGATGAGGCACCAAAAGAGGACAACAAAGAGTTAATTTACAGCTACATCACCGGGCTATCTCCTCTGAAGTCAGCACTGACCTCTCTGACCTCTGAATACTGGCTTTCACACAGCTCCCACTGTGTAATCTTTTATTCTCTGCTGGCGACTAATCTCCCTCCTCCATAGAACAGACAGGGCTTGACTGATGTAAAACAGTCGAGATTTCCTGATAATGAGCAGTGAATGAGAGAGAGGAGGGAGGGGGAGGGGGACCAGGGGAAAGTCTTTTTGAATGCAGATAATGGCATATTTGCCTAATAAATCTAATTACAAAGTTTCTTAAAATTGCCTGAACTATTGATTTCTGCACAAAAATAAACAAAAAAAAAAAAAACAGTTACAGAACAACATGTACTTCATTATACCTAGATAACTAGTGCAGTGTTTCCCTTATATGGTTCACTGTGCTAGTTACATCTCTACCACAGCACACCGCCATGTATAGAGAACACGCATGTGGGTTTCAGTGACAAATCTGACTTCTACTTCTTGGAAAACGTTGGAAGAGATTCTCATTTTGTTTCTGAATTTGTTTAAAGTGAAATCTGAGCAAAAGCTGAAAATAGAGGTGGCCGAGCCAGCCTCACAGACCTGTGCTGGGCACCCAGTATACACAGGCTACCTGCTACCTGGTGACTGTGTTGTATGGGTACAGATGTAGTTGCCAGCAAAGACCGTGCCACAACATTAAGGTGCAAAGTGGGTGCAATCCAGATAAGTCTACATGATGCTTACACATATATCTGTTGCAGTAAAATGATAGAATCCAGGGATTTGATCAAATCCTGGGAAATGATGGAATGAACACGCCGTTCCATCATTTCCCTAGGGATTTGATCAAATCACTGACACCTTTTAGGGAAATGACAGAATGATTGTTCAAGGAGTCGCCCGACTGTACGTTTGGCAGCGGAGGCGGATGGGGAGCAGAGTGGCACACCTCCCCGGCAGGCATATAGCGGCGGAGGCGGATGGGGAGCAGAGCGGCATGCCTCCCCGGCAGGCATATAGCGTCGGGGTGGACAGGACTTGGGCCGGATGGGGAGCAGAGCGGCATGCCTCCCCGGCAGGCATATAGCGTCGGGGTGGACAGGACTGGGGGCGGATGGGGAGCAGAGCGGCACACCTCTCAGCAGGCATACAGCGTTGGGGCGGACGGGGAGCAGAGTGGACAGGCCAGGGGAGCAGTAGGCATGTCGCGGCGGACGGGGAGCAGAGCAGCACACCTCTCAGCAGGCATACAGCGTTGGGGCGGACGGGGAGCAGAGCGGACAGGCCAGGGGAGCATGAGGCATGTCGCAGGGCGGGGCGGACGGGGAGCAGAGCGGCGCAACTTCCGGCAGGTATACGGCGTTGGGGCAGAAAGGGAGCAGAGCGGACAGGCCAGGGGAGCAGGAGGCATGTAGCAGGGGAAATGAGCGGAACGGGGAGCAGAGAGGCATTGAAGGGGGACGGGGAGCAGAGCGGGCAGGCTAGGGGGAGCAGAGAGGCGATAAGGTAAGCAAATTCTATGTCGCAGGGGGAAACAATAGAGTTCATTCCATCATCTCCCTGAAAGGGGTCGGAGATTTGATCAATTCCCTAGGGAAATGCTGGAACAGTGCGGTCATTTCATCATTTCTCAGGATTTGATCAAATCCATAAACCCCAAGGCACAGTAGATTCTATGAAGGTATGACACATGAACAAATACTAATCCTCTAATAGTGATACTGCATGCATGTAGTCTTCTATTCTGTAAGGGCTCGTTCACACCACAGTTTGTGCCTCTAAAGGCAGGTATATGCACGGAAGACTGTCCAAATGACATGCCAACATATCTGTGCTTGGATCGACACTGACTCCATTGACTTCATGTGACTACATTAGGGTCATGTTGTGAGTGTATCCAAGCTTTAGCAAGACTTGCAGCACTTCAGGTGAGCCAAAGCTGGTATCCGCACCCGAGAGGCACAAATCATGGTGTGAACACTGTCTGAGATATACCAAGTGTCTAACTCTACCTAACGCGAATGAATACACTAGTGGGACTTACCAGGTTCAGACTCACAGGAGTGTGCGCTTCAGGAACAGGATGATTGTACAGAGTCTTCAATACATCATTCAAGTCATTTTCCTAAGTTAAGAAAAAAAAGTTATTTAAAAAAAAAAACTTTTGGTAAAAGACCAGATAATTTCATGCGATAAAACCAGTTATACAAAAAGTATATTACATGATGTGGACACTGTTGAATAAATATCTTTCCATCTAAATGTGCAGAGAAAAAAAAATTAGCCCTGCTGATTTAAAGGGGTTGTCCAGGATTAGAAAAACTCCAAATTAAAGCAAATCAGCAGCGATACTACACCCAAACTGAAGACAAAAGTGGTGCCGTTTCTTGTAGCTCTGTTTTCCTAATCCTGGACAACCCCTTTAAGCTTTGTGTCCTCCATCCAATACATAGGAAGATACCTCTCTGTATAACTGCAATGCAGTTTAGTGATCAGGATGCAAATAGTTAATAAAAGTTACTAAAAAAAAATATATATTTTTTTTAACTTAAATTAATTTTTTTAATTGTTCTAGGACACGGCTGTTTTAGGACACTAAGGTGATCATTTCTGACAAGGTTGAGTGAGTTTGGCTGTGGATCCTCTTGGATTAATGGTTTGCATTATGACAACATGTCTTCCTACGGGAGGGCACATACATGGCAAACATATCTTCACTGAATTTTTCTGCTGTGCAATTTGCTTATGCTGCCATTCCTATAAGGGTTGTGGTTTGTGGATGTAATTCATTTTCCTTAAAACATTTAAAGGGTTTGGCGTCTGCAGCTTTTATGTTTATAATACGTAGCGGGCTGATCAACGTCCTTTAGTGTCAATTCATTAAAGCCTCTCTGACAACTTTGCCCCCAATCTCTCCTGTCTTTCTACTGAATGCTCATTTAGACTGAATTTTCATCGGATCAGACCGAAGAGTCTGAAGACCAGGCCAGCAGAGACCTCTGCACTTCCTGACACAGCCACTGGTGGCAGCAGAGGGGCCATGTTACTTTTATTCAATGCGTAAATCAATAAATACATATAAATATTATATTTAATAATAGATCATGCATAAATTTTATATATATATATTATATATATATATATATATATATATATATATATATATATATATATATATATATATACACACACATACGTATACCTGTCCAACTGCACGTTACCACTTAATTTCTAATCAGCCAATCAGATGGGGGCAACTCAGTGCATTTAGGCATGTAGACATGGTCAAGACAATCTCCTGCAGTTCAAACCGAGCATCAGTATGGGGAAGAAAGGTGATTTGAGTGCCTTTGAACGTGGCATGGTTGTTGGTGCCAGAAGGGCTGGTCTGAGTATTTCAGAAACTGCTGATCTACTGGGATTTTCACGCACAACCATCTCTAGGGTTTACAGAGAATGGTCCGAAAAAGAAAAAACATCCAGTGAGTGGCAGTTCTGTGGGCGGAAATGCCTTGTTGATGCCAGAGGTCAGAGGAGAATGGGCAGACTGGTTCGAGCTGATAGAAAGGCAACAGTGACTCAAATAGCCAACCGTTACAACCAAGGTAGGCAGAAGAGCATCTCTGAACGCACAGTACATCCAACTTTGAGGCAGATGGGCTACAGCAGCAGAAGACCACCCGTTACTAGCATGGTGTACCTAATAAAGTGGCTGGTGAGTGTATGTGTATATATATATATATATATATATATATATATATATATATATATATTATTTTTTTTATTTATATGTGCAGACCAACACATAAAATCAGTGTGGAATTGCAACATATAGGATACACGATCCAGGAGAAAAAGAAGCGCTGCACCTCACACCTATGGCTGACACTAATGCCTCTCAGCTGCATATAAAAAAACATTTGAAGTTTGTGTGTAAATTGATCAAGCCACAGTGCCCCATGAACCAACGTGCAGGTCTCTGATACACATGGGCCCCTACACTAAGTCCGCACCGTGTCGGTCAGTGACCACCACCCTCGCCAGGCGTGCACAGTGTAGGGACCCATGTGAGCCAGGAGACCTGCACGCTGGTACATGGGGCAATATGGTTTGATCAAATTATATACCAACATCCAGGAGTTGGTTTTTAAATGTAGCTGAGAAGCATTAGTATCAGCCATAGGCGTGAGGTGCAACGCTATTTTCTCTTCTTGTCCGTATTTTACATTTCTCCCTTTTCTCAGTGTTTGCACTCCTCCTGGTAAGACCCACATGGCCGCAATTAGCAGGAGACACCTGTGCACACATGACCTCCTATCCTTCCCATTCTGCCTGCTGGAGTGTGGTGAGTGTTTTAAACCTTGTTCACACTTGTGTTGTTTGGTGACAGCTTTCTCCGCCGGCGGTGCCTGCTGGGATTTACGGGAGCCTCTGGGTATTGGTCCTGTGACAGTGGGGTTGCAGGGCCGTTCTATGGCCTCCCTTCCCTGGTTGTGCACGCCTTGCGGGGATGGCGGTCACTGACTGACACGGTGGTAAGTTAGTGTAGGGACCCATGTGAGCCAGGAGACCTGCACGCTGGTACATGGGGCAATATGGTTTGATCAAATTATATACCAACATCCTGTAGTTGGTTTTTAAATGTAGCTGAGAAGCATTAGTGTCAGCCATAGGTGTGAGGTGCAGCGCTATTTTCTCTTCTTGTCCGTTATATATATATATATGGTTCAGGGAAGAAAAAGAGTGCTGCACCTCCCACCTATGGCTGATACTAGTACCTCTCGGCTGCATAAAAAACATCAGAATTCTGTATGTGAATTGATCAAGCCACACTCCCCCATGTACCGCGTGCAGGTATCTAAAACACATGGGTCCCTACACTAAGTCCACACTGTGCCAGTCAGCAACCACCACCCCCGCAGGCATGCACAGTCAGGGAAGGGAGGCCATGGAACGGCCCTGCGACAGGGCCAGACCCAAAAATGCCACACCAAAACCCAGCCAGCACCACCGGCGGAGGAAGCTGCCCCCAAACAGCACAAGTCTGGATAAGGTATTGCACTCACCATAGCTATCAAAGATAGAATGGGACAGACAGGAGGTATTCACATTACAGAATTCTGATGTTTTTTATGCAGCCGAGAGGTACTAGTATCAGCCATAGGTGTGAGGTGCAGCACTCTTTTTCTTCCCTGAACCGTATTTTATTTCTCTCTTTTCTTCGTGTTTTGCACTCCTCCTGGTGAGACCCACATGACCGCAATTAGGAGACACCTGAGTGCTCTTGGTTTTAATCCCTCCTGTGTGTCCCATTCTATCTTCGATAGCTATGGTGAGTGCAATACCTTATCTAGACTTGTGCTGTTTGGGGGCAGCTTCCTCCGCCAGTGGTGCTGGCTGGGTTTTGGTGTGGCATTTTTGGGTCTGGTCCTGTGGCATGGGGGTTGCAGGGCCGTTCCATGGCCTCCCTTCCCTGACTGTGCATGCCTGCGGGGGTGGTGGTCGCTGACTGGCACAGTGCGGACTTAGTGTAGGGACCCATGTGTATCAGATACCTGCACGAGGAACATGGGGCAGTGTGGCTTGATCAATATGTATGTTGTAATTCCACACAGATTTTTTAATTGTGCTGGTCTGCACACATATTATATATTATATATATGCACAATGCATTTCTGCTCTGGGCTTGCAGGGTAAATGACTTCTAATGACTGGTAAAGTACATGACATTGATGTCAAAAAGGACCTGTTACCTGTTCCTTAACTAAATAGTCAGCCAACGTGTTTAACAGCTTGTAGTAGACTTCAAACCAGGGCAGATAACTGTGGGGAAAAAAACATTATTAAAACTCCATATAAAAGAAGACAAACAGTGTGCATACATCCCCATATTTACATACGTATAGCCTGGTCCAATCAGTCCAAGCTCCATAGACAGTGGTTGATTAATCTGCCGGAGAAGACCGTATGCTGCTCACCGCAGTGCGGAGTCATTTATCATATTACTACATGAATATTGTTCTCTACAATCTAATGAAAAATAGCGAGTCCCCTCTGTGGGTATCTCCCTCCTCTGTGTGGCAGATTTATGTCCCTGATACCGAGCGGCACAGTGCAGGAGAGGTCATGCATTTCAATGGCGTGTTAGGCTTGCCCTGCTCCACAGTCACTGGGGTCATCCCAATGTGAAGGGCCGTACATAACACACAAGCTGAACGCTGAACCTTTGCTCTGTAATGTGGTGTAAGATGTCACAATGATGACTACAAAGACATCCCAGGAACGCGTGTCCTTCATGGTTAATATTTACAAGGTGTATAGGTATGTACATATTTATATCCTGCACAATATAGAACCTCATTGCGCCAACTACACAAGAAAAATCGGAAAATAAAAAATAAAAAAAGGGGAAACATTTCTATGGATGAGACCGGCGCAGAAATTGGGAACTGTCCAAAACATTTTAAGGGGTTGTCAAAAAAAAAAAAAAAAAAGGGAGAAAGAAGTGAGAACAAGTAAGTGAGAAGAAAGAGCTGATCTGTATCTGTATATGGATGGTCATTTATATGGACGGTCGCATTTCTCCTGCAGTGGCAGCTGTAGGGTAAAGCAGCAGCAAGCGCCAATGATGAGATGGGAGGTGCATGTTCAGACTACAAGAAAAGTAGATACTATCGCTCACGCCGTATGGAAAGTTGGCTCTGGCAATCATTCACACTGCACAGAGGACATGGTCAGTGGGAGAATGGGAACCATTATCCAAACAGAACGAGGGAATCCAGCACACGTGGTAAAAAAAAACAAAACAATGGAGTTTATTGGCTATATTTATAATCTAGATTATAGTCAGCCATGAAGGAGAATAGGCTATAAGGTTTGAAGTGCGTCCATGTGTGCCCCGGGGTCGTATTTCAATTTTATGCTCTAGAACATTAACCCTTTGAGGACCAGACCCAAAATGACCCAGTGGTCCGCGCAAATTTAGATTTTTGTGTTTTCGTTTTTCCCTCCTCCCCTTCTAAGAGCTCTAGCACTTTTAGTTTTCTATCTACAGGGCCATGTAAGAGCTTGTTTTTTACAGGAATAGTTGTCCTTTGTAATGGCGTCTTTCATTTTACCATAACATGTATGACGGAATTCCAAATATATTATTTATGAAGATATAAATTGTTGAAATGGTAAAAAAGAATGCAATATGGTAACGTTTGGGGGTTTCCTGTGTCTATGTAATGCACTATATGGTAAAAGTGACATGATACTATTACTCTATAGGTCAGTCCGAACACAACGCAGATTCTCTAATGTTATATATATTTTTTTTATGAAATCCTTTTTTTGGCAATTAATTATTAATAAAATGGGCCTATTGTGACGCTTATAACGGTTTTAGTTTATCACCTACGGGGGTGTCATATTTTGCTCCATGATCTCTAGTTTTTATTAATGAAGAATTCCAACAGCAGTTCCCAAGCTTGAAAATGCCAGTGTGAGACGGGAGAAATGTCACTTGATTTTGCTATGCCACGCTATTTTGCTTGTTTGATTCGAAGTGATGGAATAAAAGTTTAAAGTTTTTGAAGATATTGGGAAGTGCTGTTGGAATTCTTCGTTTATATTCTCTGGATCCAAGGTCAGGATCATCCAGCTGGCACCCACAAGACTTAGGAGCTCCAAGCTGTGCTGCTTACAATCCAGTTGCATAGTTTTTATTCATACCATATTTGTGAAGATCGGACGTTTTGATCACTTTTTATTAACTTTTTTTTTTTATATAATGAAACATCAAATCATCAATCCTGGAACCTTTTTCCCTCTTTTCATTTACGCTGTTCGCGATGACACTTGGTATATTTTAATAGATCGGACAATTACGCACGCTATATGTTAATTTATTTATTTTTATATGTTTTATGTATATAATAAGATCGCAGATCGGGCCACACGGAGGCAGGTGAGACCTCTGGCGGTCCATTACAACGATCGGGACCCCCGCAGTCACGCTGCCCCCTGTCACTTACACTTAGGGGGGCAATGACACGCTGCAGCCTGTCATTACAGTGAGGTGCTCGGCTGCTCACTGCAGCTGCCCCACCTCAGGAGCGGAGCGCGCTTCATAGGAAAGGATGTACTGGTACGCCCTTGGTCGTCTAGGAGTTAACCCTTTGAGGACCACGCCCAAAATGACCCAGTGGACCGCGCAAATTTTGATCTTAGTGTTTCCGTTTTTCCCTCCTTCCCTTCTAAGAGCTCTAGCACTTTCAGTTTTTTATCTACAAGGCCATGTAAGGGCTTATTTGTTACAGGAATAGTTGTACTTTGTAATGGCGTCTTTCATTTTACCATAACATGTATGATGGAATTCCAAATATATTATTTATGAAGATATAAATTGGTGAAATCGCAAAAAAGAATGCAATATGGTAACGTGTGGGGGGTTCCTGTGTCTACGTAATGCACTATATGGTAACAGCGACATGATACTATTATTCTATAGGTCAGCCCGAACACAACCATATGCAGGTTACACAGATTCTCTAATGTCATATATATATTTTTTTTAAATGAAATCCTTTTTTTTGGCAATTAATTATAAATAAAATGGGCCTATTGTGACGCTTATAACGGTTTTATTTTTTCACCTACGGGGCTGTATGGGGTGTCACTTTTTCCGCCATGATCTCTAGTTTTTATTAATACCATATGTGTGAAGATCGGACATTTTGATCACTTTTTATTAATTTTTTTTTATATATAATGTAACATAAAATCAGTAATCCGCGCACTTTTTCCCCTCTTTTCGTGTACGCCGTTTACCGTTCGCAATGACGCTTGTTATATTTTCATAGATCGGACAATTACGCACGCTACGGTATATTATATGTTCATTTGTTTACTTATTTTTATATGTTTTATTTATATAATGGGAAAGGGGGGTGATTTCAACTTTTATTGGGGGAGGGGTTTTGGGGTAGTGTGTTAGTGTTTTTAACTTTTTTTTTTTTACTCATTTGAAGTCCCTTTGGGGGACTTTTACATACACTAGTGTGATTTCTACACTGATGAATGCTATGCCATAGGCATAGCATTGATCAGTGTTATCGGCGATCTGCTCATTGAGCCTGCCTGTGCAGGCTCAGTGTAGCAGATCGCCGATCGGACCGCACGGAGGCAGGTGAGAGACCTCCGGCGGCCCGTTTTACCGATCGGGACCCCCGCAGTCACACTGCGGGGGTCCCGATCGGTAAGTGACAGGGGACTCCCCCTGTCACTTACACTTAAACGGCGCGGTCGCGGCGCGATCGCAGCGTTTAAGGAGTTAATGACACGCGGCAGCGCGATCGCTGCAGCGTGTCATTGCCGGTGAGGTCCCGGCTGCTGATTGCAGCCGGCCCCCACCTGCTGTGAAGCGCGCTCCGCTCCGGAGCGCGCTTCATAGCGGGAGAAACACCCAGGGCGTACAGTTACGCCCTAGGTCGTCTGGGGACAGACTTCCATGGCGTAACTATACGCCCTGGGTCGTCTAGGGGTTAAAGTGTCACTGTCGTTTTTTGTTTTTTTTTTTGCAGAAATAAATCGTACAGGTGATT